>NW_028242981.1:0-57476 GCF_964263255.1 Lissotriton vulgaris
TAACCTTTTCTCTGCATTATTTTACTTTGTGGTAACTTATTCATGCTTTTTCATATATATGGATTGTTATGTTGGATGTACAGGCATGTGTATGGGTTGCATATTGATAAGATTTTGGATTGCTTGTAATTTTTTTGTTTTGTTTTGCTCTTTTCTTTTTGGTATTGCATGATTTTCTATATGTTCTGGGAGGGAAAGAGGTGTTGTGATCTATATTCACTTTCTCTATTTATACATATGTTCTCATTTATGGTAGAGGAACACTGTGTATGTCATCATGTAGAATATGATGATGTGGAGATTCCATGGGGGTGAGCGGTTGGTGATGGTGAGCTGAGGTGATGACGTGGACTTTTTACATTGCCTGTGCATGTTGGAGTAATAAACGCAACATATCCATAAAACAGGGATTGAAGTCTATTCATGGATCTTAACAAGATTCCTCTCTTTTGTGGCCTATACTTAACAATAGAACAAGGACCCAAATAAATGACCAAATGCATATCACAAATAAATAACCATATGTATGTCATAAATAAATAGTCATGTGTACATCACAAATAAATACCCGTATGTATATCACTAATAAATAACCATATGTATATTTTAGTGTAGTTCCTATTTTCCCAATAGGCTCTGCGCATTGGAATAACATAAACAGCAGTGTAGACGTAGGACTGAGGTCATCTAGGTCTCTACTGACTATGTTAAATTTAATTTAGGTTTGCGCCAGCTAGCTCAGAGGTCACTAGAAACTTTCTTGAATGAATAGGGAGGGATGAACTTTCCTGACTCAGACAAGAAGGGATTCAGTTTCTGACAACCGCATAAACATGCCAACTTTGCTCCCTCAGAATAGGAGTGTATCTCTAGAGTCGTGTGAAAACAATAGGCAGCTATTTCACTCAGTAACCGTGCATACTTAGTTTCACCAGAGTTTGACTAACGTACTCAACTGGTGCTTCTAACTACACCTACCCGGTGTACCTGACCTAAGCCTAATACTTGGGAAGGAGTAAGTAAGTAGCAGTTTAAGTTAAGTTGGTAAAGATTTTTTTGCCAAGAATCTGCATCAAGAATTCTCTTAAGGGTTTAGTCAGCTCCGTACCTTGGTAATAGAATGTGGGAGGTCTGGTATCTCTTTCCTCAGGACTCGATCCCCCAGCAACCCGCAAGGGTAGGCTGGAAACACCAGAGCTGGATTTTCTCGGCTGGAGAAAAAGACAGCGTCTCTCTCAGTGCGTCAAACGGGAGGGGCGGCTTCCGTGGGCTCTCGTATCAGCTGGGCTCTCGGGCAAGTAGATGGCCGCTCTGCTCCAAACCTCCGTGTTTTTGCTTAAGGCAGCTGTTGGTATATTTATACCTGAAAGGTGCCGAGTTTGATGTAAGGTTGGACATAAGACGTCAATAAGAACTAACAGTTCTTTCTGGACTCCAGGAGTTCTTGTTCAAATCAAAACAAAATCAGGGGGGGGGATTTCCCGGGCTGCTGGAGGCTTGGTTTGTTTAAAGAACGCGTTGTGCTTTCTAGGAGTCGATGGGAGTAGCCGTGCTGTGCTTTGGACTGCATGGGCTATTACTGAATATGGATATGATTCTTATGCCTTTATCAGGATAATATTGATTATAACCACATAAGGGCAAGAATCGGGAATATCGAATTAGGGTCCTAGATAGAAACACAACACCCACTCCACAGATTAATGTCCATCATTACTAAAAAATGAAGCAATAGTAAACATTTAACGATGCATGTGTGTTTTCCGACCCACCCCTAAATACATATTTCGCATTTGAAACGGTATATGATAAATACACGAAAATGAGTGTTGGTACTGTACACTTTTCAAGCAGTGTCATCATTCAGATAAATGCATATATATATATATCAGCTGAATGAATTGCGAAAATTACACATGAAATGGCTCTGAATACAGAAAAGAAGGTCGAGACCATTCCATCACATATTTATATAAAATGCTGTATATGTGCTAGAGGCTGAGGTAAAAAATTGTCTCTAGTATCCTAAAAATAGAAGCTCTGTTCTCTAAGAATAGTTCTACTTTAAGCAGAGTACCATGTGCCCAAAAAAAAGTAAATATTTTGGAAAATGGACAAAAATAATTTCGCTTTCAGGAGAAAAATAGTTCCAAATATTTTCTGTAGCTTTGTTTATCAAAACTGAAGGCCGAATTCAGAGTTCAGGGAACGCTGTGTGCTCATTGTTTTTATTAAGAGTTATTCTCGTTGACTGGAGAGAACATTATTTCAGACAGACTCACAAAAAATTGGTCTACAACATCAGGTAAAAGTTCGACCAAGTTCGAAAATGCTGCAACTGTGCAGTTCTCTGCGTGATTGCTATCATTGATGTTTGGCAAGAAGGGACAAGGGGAACCCATTAGATCGCTCGGGACCATGGGTGACAAGTATTTATCAAAACAACAAGTGGTCCTGAGCATACAAGAATGAGGAAAACAATTGATATATATAGATCACAATGGAGTTCTATATGGTTCAGTATTCCTAGACCAGCCGGCCAGGGAATATTTATTGGTTCAATAAGTTTAAGATCTCAAGAGTACAGCAATTAACCCAAGAAATAAGGGTTAAATTGGGACACAGTCCTGTGCCATGCAAGGAGGAGAAGGTAAGAGAATAAAGGTAAGAGAGGAAAAATTATCAGGCAAACAGAGTGAGCTTGCAGGTCACTGATATTAGTTATACATTAGCAGTGTATCCTGGAGTCATTCATACAAACAATAGTATTGAGGAAGTACATGTATGAATTACTCTATGGTCGACGTTTCGATCCCCAGCTCAGGTATCACGGGATCATCATCAGGACAAGAAAATAGTTTTGTCTGAACAAAGTTATTTACAACACCTGTTTTTAAGAAGAAGTAGAAGGGAGGAAAACAAAGATATATGCACAGTCATTATTTGTATAGTCAGAGCTCACAATGCAACTACAGACTTTGCATTCGGAACCGCAGTGTTTTAGGTGTTGCCGTGAGGCGTGAGTATTCCGTGCGAGGCCTCAAAAACTCATGCATTTTGCAATTCCTTATTTTTGTGAAAGATTGGTGGTGGGTACTCTTTGGGTTTGTGAGCGAAGGTGATTTGGGAACTATGGGTAAGCCGTGAGAGTGATGCGGCTTGTGGTGGTGGAAAATTGCGGTGTTTATTGTGGGAATTGTGAGGGCTAGTGGCGCTTGTTGGCGGTAACCTACCCAGTCGGTTGTTTGAAGAGGGATTAACTTCAGATGGGAAGGTCCTTTCTGGGTACCACACGCGATTCGTTCTGTGGGCAATAAATAGTATTTAGAAACCGTCCAGAACAGTGGGCGGAAGGTAACACATTGAGAGATGGGCCTATTTACCTCAGCGGGTGAACCGCTCCTTGGGATGCGGTTGGGTTGAGGATTCTGTTTGGGCGCTGGTTTTATTATAAGAGTGAAGCCAACCTGAAATAAACAATAATATTACTGAGGGCACTCTCTTTGCGTGGGGGTACGCTTTTTGTGTGGCCATAGTGGGGAGCTAAGAAAATTACCTTTTGGATTGCGAGATAATGCAACACAAAAATAGCGGGTCTTGCAATTGGTCAGTCAGGGACATCTGATCCCATGCGCTTATCTTGCTATAAAGTGAAAAGGTTTGAGTTAATTAAGGTATTCTAATATATTCATGGGTTATCGGGTATTATGAGGACAAGGTTACCGTCGTTGATGAGAGGTAATGGTGGTTTGTTTCAGTAACTGTGACTGCAATATGGTAAAACTGGTCGGAGCACAAGTTTTCTCGCTAGCCTCTGTGAGGAAAAAGGGGGAAAGAATTAGCACGGGGTGAGGTGAGGTGGTCAGGGGGGCGCCCAAGTGAAACGCTATATTACCGGTAGCCTACGAGGCAGGATCGCCGTCCTCCAGCGTCTTAGGAGATCGCCGTGTGAGGGGGTGCGGCCAGACGAATAACTGGTCCGCTATGGATCAAAATAAACAAGCATGGAAGGGTGTAAGATTAAGTCATTTTTCAGGCGAGTTAGTACTCAGTTGGGATTACGTGCAGTGATTCGGCGGGCTTACCGTTGGGAGCAAACAAGTCTCCGAAGGCACCGGTCACTGGAGCTGCTCTCACTGGAACGCTTCCGTGATTTCTAAATCATCCCTGGTTATTGGATGGGGCAGAGGTCATGTGATTAGGGAGGAAAGTGACTCGCGCGCTGACATTGGTTTGCCGCGAGTCATGTGACGGGGAGAGTCAGGACCCATGTCTGCTTCATTGTCCTAGTTGAGCGGACATTTTGGGCTGGGATAGAGCTCATGCAAAGTTAGAAATAGTAACGTAAAATCGGGGCAGTTGAGTGAACAAAAGTGGCAGTGGGTGATCTGAGATTTAAAAATAGTTGAAGTGCCATAAAAGTGCTCAGGTTGTGAACAACAGTATTTGAAGAACATAAATTCCAGGAAAACTTATATTTACATCAAGTTTCAAAACTGCATGATTAAAATTTCTAATATACTTAATTTTCACAGCGAGTTGTCTTTTCAGAATGTCAGAGGTTCTGGGCCAAAGTCAAGTGGTTGAGAACGATTAACCGGCTTACAGCAGGGTTGTCCTTTCCTCACTTCTGTTTAACCCTGTGTGGATGGTATCAAATTGAATGATTGTCTTAAGTTCCTCTCGGTTGAGGAGTTGGGCCAGGTTGCCCCCTCTTTGTGGGAGTTTCACCGTTTTCAGCACTGTCCACTTAATATCATCCACAGTGTGTTTCAGTTCTGTGTAATGTTCAACGAGCGGTGCGTTTGGAGTCCCACAGCGTATCCGGCTTCTGTGCTGGCCGATGCGAGTCTTTATTTTCTGAGTTGTTTGGCCGACGTACATTTTCGGACAAGGACACAGGATGGCATAAATGACATTATGGCTATTGCAGTTGGTGAAGCCTTTCATTGTCACTGTCACATTGTTATGGCTGAAACTTCTTGTCTCAATAGTGAATTCACACATCATGCAACAGCCACACTTAACGTGCCCAAGAATAGGAGGAAGGCCCCAGTTTGATTCAATTGTGGTGGATGGGGTAGGGCCTGGTAATGCTGCTCTTATTAGGTGGTCTCTTAGGTTTTTACTTTTCTTAAAAGCAAATACTGGCCTCTCTAGATGAATTGGGCCTGCATTTAAAGTGGGCCAATGCTTGAGAATAGACTGCCGGATTTTGTTGGAGACTGGGGAGAAAGTGGTTACGCACGCTATCCGTTCAGTTTTGTCCCTTAGTTTTGGTGTCAGGAGGGCTTCTCGAGGGCAGTACCAAGCCCTTTTGGTAGCTGTCTTGATCAATCTCTTCGGGTAGCCGTGTGCTTTCAATTTACTTGACAACACGTCTGCTTCCCTGAAATAATCTTCTTTAACTGCGCAATTTCTCCTAATTCGCAGAAACTGGGAGTAGGGTAGGGAATCTTTTAGTGCCCTAGGATGGTTGCTGTGGTAGCTCAGGAGTGTGTTTCGTTCCGTGGGTTTACGGAAGAGACGTGTCAATAATTCATTATCATGATGAAAGATGGTCAGATCTAGGAAAGCTATCTGGTTTTTGTCATGAGTCAGAGTGAAATTCAGGCCCGCGCAGTTGTTGTTAAGCCAGTGGTTAAAGGAATGCAGTGAGGGTATGTCATGGTTCCATATGAGGAAGATATCGTCTATATAACGACGCCATAAGCAAATCCCAGTGTAGAAGGGATTGCTTTCTGTCAAGATGTTGCCAGTCTCCAAGGCATCCATGAATAGAATTGCCAGATTGGGGGCAAAAATAGCCCCCATGGAAGTGCCCTTTACTTGTTGGTAGTAAGTGTTATCAAACACAAAATAGTTTCTAGTGAGGCAAAGTTCAAGGAGCTGTAAGATGAAAATCGAAGGCACTCTATGTGGACGTGGTCGTGAGTCTAAAGTTTTTTGGATGACCAGTAGAGCCGCTGTTTGTGGTATGTTTGTGTAAAGCGACTCCTCGTCCATTGTGCATAGGGTATGAATTGTTGGGTCAAAAGGGTGATGTTCAACTAGGTTGATCATCTGCATACTGTCCCTTACGTAGCAGACCGTCGAAGGTACAAATTCTTTTATAAAATAGTCAACATATGAGCCCAAGGGCTCTAGAATTGATCCGCAGGCAGATACTATGGGTCTACCTGGGGGACTGTTGATGCTCTTGTGAACTTTTGGGAGAGTGTAGATAACTGGTTGGCAGGGGCTTTTTACATTATGAAATAGATGTTCTTTCTTGCTCAGGAACCCCTGAGAAACTGCATCCGTGGTAATCTTTAGTATAGTCTCTTGTATATTTTTGGTAGGGTTACCTGGTAGCCTCTGATAATGATCTGTGTTCCCTAGCTGCCGTAAAATCTCCAGTTTTTAGGCATCGACATCTTGGAGGACAATTCCTCCACCCTTGTCGGCACTTTTGATGACAAGAAGAGAGTTGTTCTTTAGTGATTTAATGGCGTATTTTTCCGCCCTTGATATGTTGTACGGTACATACAGTTTTTTGTTTTCAATGGCACAAAGGTCTTTGTGTACCAGTTTTTCAAAAGTTCTAACCTCTGCGGGGATCATGCTTGCAGATGGGAGGAATGTGGAGGGTGGTCGGAATGGGGTATTGACATTGGTGGCGGGTGGAGGGTGTAGTTGGAAAAAGGCTTTCAAACGAATTAGTCTGAAAAACCTGAGAAGTTCAGTTTGTAACTCCATGAAGTCAGGGCGAATGGTAGGTACAAAGGACAGACCTTTCTTTAATAAGGCTGTCTCGCTGTCCTACAGTAGATGGCTGGATAGATTGAAAATTGGTATAAGTTCCGATGTATTAGCGGTGGGGGATGAGGAACTCATATTGCCAGTGTGGCTTACCACTGATAGAAATTGTTCCTGGTTTTGCGTTCCCCGGGGGGGTTGACCCATCTTTGCGGTTTCTTGACCCTGCCTCTTTGGGGAGTGTTGGGTTGGCCTCTTGATAAAAAATTAGCTTGGGCTCCGCCACCACGTCTTGAATTGCTGCCCCCTTCTCCCGGATCTGAATTGTCAGACGATTCCTCTGAGGTCTCAGAGAAGCACTTCAACTATTTTTAAATCTCACATCACCCACTGCCACTTTTGTTCACTCAACTGCCCCGATTTTACGTTACTATTTCTAACTTTGCATGAGCTCTATCCCAGCCCAAAATGTCCGCTCAACTAGGACAATGAAGCAGACATGGGTCCTGACTCTCCCCGTCACATGACTCGCGGCAAACCAATGTCAGCGCACGAGTCACTTTCCTCCCTAATCACATGACCTCTGCCCCATCCAATAACCAGGGATGATTTAGAAATCACGGAAGCGTTCCAGTGAGAGCAGCTCCAGTGACCGGTGCCTTCGGAGACTTGTTTGCTCCCAACGGTAAGCCCGCCGAATCACTGCACGTAATCCCAACTGAGTACTAACTCGCCTGAAAAATGACTTAATCTTACACCCTTCCATGCTTGTTTATTTTGATCCATAGCGGACCAGTTATTCGTCTGGCCGCACCCCCTCACACGGCGATCTCCTAAGACGCTGGAGGACGGCGATCCTGCCTCGTAGGCTACCGGTAATATAGCGTTTCACTTGGGCGCCCCCCTGACCACCTCACCTCACCCCGTGCTAATTCTTTCCCCCTTTTTCCTCACAGAGGCTAGCGAGAAAACTTGTGCTCCGACCAGTTTTACCATATTGCAGTCACAGTTACTGAAACAAACCACCATTACCTCTCATCAACGACGGTAACCTTGTCCTCATAATACCCGATAACCCATGAATATATTAGAATACCTTAATTAACTCAAACCTTTTCACTTTATAGCAAGATAAGCGCATGGGATCAGATGTCCCTGACTGACCAATTGCAAGACCCGCTATTTTTGTGTTGCATTATCTCGCAATCCAAAAGGTAATTTTCTTAGCTCCCCACTATGGCCACACAAAAAGCGTACCCCCACGCAAAGAGAGTGCCCTCAGTAATATTATTGTTTATTTCAGGTTGGCTTCACTCTTATAATAAAACCAGCGCCCAAACAGAATCCTCAACCCAACCGCATCCCAAGGAGCGGTTCACCCGCTGAGGTAAATAGGCCCATCTCTCAATGTGTTACCTTCCGCCCACTGTTCTGGACGGTTTCTAAATACTATTTATTGCCCACAGAACGAATCGCGTGTGGTACCCAGAAAGGACCTTCCCATCTGAAGTTAATCCCTCTTCAAACAACCGACTGGGTAGGTTACCGCCAACAAGCGCCACTAGCCCTCACAATTCCCACAATAAACACCGCAATTTTCCACCACCACAAGCCGCATCACTCTCACGGCTTACCCATAGTTCCCAAATCACCTTCGCTCACAAACCCAAAGAGTACCCACCACCAATCTTTCACAAAAATAAGGAATTGCAAAATGCATGAGTTTTTGAGGCCTCGCACGGAATACTCACGCCTCACGGCAACACCTAAAACACTGCGGTTCCGAATGCAAAGTCTGTAGTTGCATTGTGAGCTCTGACTATACAAATAATGACTGTGCATATATCTTTGTTTTCCTCCCTTCTACTTCTTCTTAAAAACAGGTGTTGTAAATAACTTTGTTCAGACAAAACTATTTTCTTGTCCTGATGATGATCCCGTGATACCTGAGCTGGGGATCGAAACGTCGACCATAGAGTAATTCATACATGTACTTCCTCAATACTATTGTTTGTATGAATGACTCCAGGATACACTGCTAATGTATAACTAATATCAGTGACCTGCAAGCTCACTCTGTTTGCCTGATAATTTTTCCTCTCTTACCTTTATTCTCTTACCTTCTCCTCCTTGCATGGCACAGGACTGTGTCCCAATTTAACCCTTATTTCTTGGGTTAATTGCTGTACTCTTGAGATCTTAAACTTATTGAACCAATAAATATTCCCTGGCCGGCTGGTCTAGGAATACTGAACCATATAGAACTCCATTGTGATCTATATATATCAATTGTTTTCCTCATTCCTGTATGCTCAGGACCATTTGTTGTTTTGATAAATCATTGATGTTTGGATCAGCAATGCTCACAGAAAGTTGTACCTGTTTGGTGCTGCTTTCCTCTCGTACCTCACCGAAACCTACTCGTAGTGGTGAAGTTTCAACAAATGCCGTCATCAGAATGGGTAGCCGCTGGGGACAACACCATGCATGAGTCGTTACAGGACCTAGCAAAGTATCGATACCCTTTGGTACTACTGATGGTAGTGTAAGACAGACGTCCAACACGCATTCTTCTCCGCATAGCAGACATCGAAGCACAGGTAAGATGCAATCTTGCCAGATTGGTCTGAATGAAAGAAACCAGGTTGATCTCTTAGCCGGGCCAATCCGAGGACCTTAGTGATACGGTCTCAGTATCGTATTGCTAGGATCGTTTCTTCCATCATTGCTGGAGTCTTGTCTGTGGATTGGCTTGCCATATCGGTGCAGAAGGAGCAAAAATAAAATTCCTGCCACGAGTCCCAAGATTAAGGGTAGGCCGCCAAACACAGAATGGACAAAATTCGGGAAGATGCCCAGAACTGTTTTAAAGGGTGCTAACAGTCCCGAAAAGATTGTCTTAAATACATGAATACCAAAATGGCTCTATCTGTTTTGCAGGCGTGCCATGCAGGTGACATGAAAGGTTACTCGAAGACCCTTCGCAGGCTCCATGCAAGTTAATACCTTGACACAGAAGTGTACCGCTTAGTGATTTTTTACAATTTTTACCACTAAGGAATACCTCCTTGTACCCTTCACTATAACATCTGTGTGTATAAGGTAAATCCCAGGTTGATGTGATGTATTCTTTACCTAACCTTTCATACTGGCCTGCAGGTATATACTCTTGGCAGTATTTAAACTGGAAAGTTGTTATCGGAATTGTAATCGCTCCGTGTATTATCCATTCAATGACAGGTCTCTCTGACATTGTCAATGGTAATCTCTCAAGTTTTTCAATGCTCAGAATCGTATAGTCTGCTCCTTTTTGTGCCAAACTGATTTGTTTATCAGTAAGGTTAAAGATACCGAATATTGACGTTGTGTTGATTAAACGCCATGGTACGTAGCCTGAACGCAGATTTTGCAACGTCCAGCCAAGCTGTACAATAGAACGTAATTGAGACTGACCATGTTGTAACATTAGTAAGTCCTGCTCTATTATATCAAAAGCAGATGAAAAAATGCTGTCCAGTGAATATATTCTGGAGGACAGAGTCGTTAACCCATTGTCCACAACAGAAAGTGATTTTTCCAAATTTATACGATCAATTTCTCGTATTTTTTCTGCTGTCTCAATTTGCATTACTTTCCAAGCTTCGTTATACGCAGCGTATATACCGGCCGCTATGAAACGTTTTTGACGCTGTTTGCGTGGTCCCAATATGAAATCACGCAAGTCGGCACTGTCTTTAAGTAAAGTCAAGTGTGGATTTCTCTAGGCACTCAAGGCATAGTTTCCCTACACTCTATGTTGTAACTATCCCTGTATGTTGTCTCTGGGAGTATATAGGGTCTGGCCTGGTCATTTTGAACCCCTGTGTTTTGTTCAGGAATCTATCTTGACAGTTATTCCTGTCTGTTGGCCAGATAAACCACTTTTTCCAATCAGGATGTGTTCTGTTTTGGTGTAAAATATGGGATACGTCTATCTCCACATCTGTAGTGCTGTCACTATCAGTTATGGGTTTCGGAATAGACTGTGTATTTAAGTCTTTTACCTTAGCTAGGCCAAGACAAGTAGTTTGTTGAATTGTGTCATTCAAGAATATCATTTGTTCTGGGATCATACAGGCCCTAAATAATGCTTCTAGGCCTTGTACTTGCCAAACTTTGGAACCCCAGATCGTTTTTGTTTCAATTGTGTTTTTCCAAAATTCGAAACCAAATGTAGACATTTTGTCATAACATTTTTCAGAATAAATCAATTTAGTATTTGTCAACATTGTTTTCATTCCTGTCTTAAATAACATTTTAAAATAAAACGTTTCTGGATCACTATTATTAAACCCTGAGAAGGACTGGAATTTCTCATAAAATGTTTTCGAACTGCCTTTTGGTAGAGTTGGACAGTGTTCCCATTGGTTATAAGATAAAACATTTCTAGGCTGAGCAGTTTTATGCAAATAGTGATCACCATAATGATTGTAACAGTATAACTCTTCATAATTCGATTAACCCTGTAAGTAATCATGTTCTGTAAATTTGGCTGACATTACTAAATCTGACATCATACTATTAATGTTTTCAAAGTCCCAATCATCAGAGAAGGTACTTGGTGTCACAAAGTCACTTAATGAAACCTTGAACTGATGTGGATATTTCAAGAGCTCAACCGGGCCAAAAATGTCATAATCAGTTCTGTTCCATGCTACCCCACCGAGTATTGGATTGGCTGAGATGTTTACAGATGTCAGTTCTCTTTTCTCGATGTGGGAGGATGTGGGAGGCTTTAGGACCAAGTTGATGTTCTGACTTGCTGTGTCCATTGTACTATATTTTCCATCAATTAATTTTCCCAAACATAGAACCATGATGAGCCAAAGCAGGAGAGTAAGTACACCTAACACAATCCAAAATTCAATCCATGGTGAAATCAGATATGTTTCTTTTAGTTGGTGAAAAAGTTCAATTACTTTGTCTTTGAAAGTTTTTGTTGGAGGCGTTTCTTCATGCTCGCTTGGATCTTCGGAGAAGTCGTCGAAATTGATGAAGTATCCATTTGAAGTTCTGTCAATTGTTGGAATTTTTTCCGGATTTTCATTTGCTTTTGCATTTTTCTTTGTTTCATTAGCATAGTCAGAGGCTACATCATTGTAGACTGGTGTTTCTTGACGAACTGTTGCAATTTGGGTTTCAAGAGGCACTAGTTCCATGGCATTATTGCATAGTCCTTTGTTATTCACTGCAGGTTTATCAAATGTGATTAGTCTCTCAGAATTGAACCTCTTGGATTGTAGCAAATTTCGGTATTCTGCTATTTCTTGGGATTCCACTTGGCCTACTACTTATTATTGGCCACATGATTGTGGTTTTACCAGGTTGATGGATACAACTCTGTTCTACTTTTTACCAGCAAGGGGCGGTAGTACAACTGATCTTGTTCCGCTGATAGCTAAGACAGGTACTGCTTTTCTGTAAGAAGGCCCAAATTCCTTCTTCACACTGATTTTCTCTCTGACCAGATCCCCAATCTTTGGAACCCAGACAAGTCTTGCTGGGACAGGTGGTTTTTAGGTCGAGCGACCTATCTCAATGCGCATGCGCATTGAGCGGGAGCGAAGATATATAGGGACTTAAATAAGCTTTACCTAGACTGGGCGATTTGGTGCTGTGCCCGTGGCTTTTAGGTCAATGCGCAAGCGCATTGACCTAAAATGTGCATGCACATCATCAAATCGCCGTCTGTTCCCTCAGCCGCACTCCTCCCACAGCTTTGAAGTGAAGCTTAGCTTCACTTCAAAGGCCCCTGCTGCTTAACACCCTCTCCACACTCCGCCCCCTCCCCTGCCCGCCGTGTCGCATTTCTCCTACCCCCCCCCCTTCTCTGCCTTCAATCCGTCTTGTTTCTTATTGTAATTCCGCACGGCTTGCCCAACTCTGTTAACCAGGCGCCCGGTTGTATATATTTTATTTGCTGCTTAACACCCTCTCCCCACTCCGCCCCCTCCCCTGCACTATCTCCAACACGTCCCTTTTGGCTGCTTTCAAAAGTTGGCAAATATCGAGAGGCAGGCTCAGGCCGAGCAGGAATAAAGCCAACCCCCATCTTTTTTTCCTTCTCTCAAACTCTCTCACTCACTCGCCCTCTCTCCGTCTCCCTCCTTCCCAAAATTCACTGAAAACCTGGCTGGGGAAGGCTGCCGAACGCCTGAACGGAGAAAGTGCAAACAGGCAGGAACTTTTTCCAAGTTGTCTACTGAGCAGATGTAGTAGGGAACGCAGTCTTAAAATTTCATGCATGAAAAAAATACAACAATGTCCCAAAAGAAACTAACAAAGGAGGACACAAGGGTTTGGCATCATCGCTAAAACAAATTTCGCCAGTGCTTCAGCCCAGTCTGGATGTAGCCTTGCCACACTTTAACGCTTCGAGTACCAGCAGTACCAGCAGCCATTTTACTCGGGCTAGGGCTAACTCTCTCACACAAAGGCCTCTCTGTTTGCCGACCAAGTCAGCATTTGAGATGCATCTATCAGTTTACAACCGTCCACCGGTCCGAAAACAGAACATCAAAAGGACAAAAGCGTCACCGTGGCAAGGGTGCATCTGAAAGGAGGACATGTTTATCCCACCCTGCCCTCACCACCAGAAAGACACGTTTTCATTTGCTTCTCACCACCCGAGGGAAACACTACGATAACTTGAGTCATTTATGAGAAATTCACAGTCTAAAGGAAAATTACACCGACGTGATGTTTCATTCTCTGAGTCTTTGTTTGAAGAAACTCAAAACAGGCCAGAAATGATCATAAATTACATGTTTTCAAACTGCGGAACTTGGAGAGAATTTGACCACTAATAAAGACACAAAAAGCCATCATAATACAGTGCTGTTTTATAAGAGTTGAAAAAACTTTTTCTGGAATGAGAAAAGGTAAGGATTTGAACAGGTACTGCTCTAGAGGTGCAAGTGTATGGCCGGCCTATGACCACTGGAAATCTCTGTTTGCACATAACAATCGGCCATCGATTTTCACTCTATTTGAACAGATTTTCATCTGTGAAGCACACACTAGACGTTCTGACAGTATCACAGACTGTTAGATAAGTGAAGCATATATTGCAACACAGAACACCAAATTGCCTTATCATGGAATGAGAGAACTGATATTACTGACAGATCAGGTCATTGGTTTTACACAATAGGAGCTTGAAAAAAAAAGGATCCGTTTATCACATTAGCTGATGTTCTCCTCTGATAATTTGTAAAGGTGAAAGAACAGAGGACTTAAATAAGCTTTACCTAGACTGGGCGATTTGGTGCTGTGCCCGTGAAGAATTGAATCTGTCTTAGACACAAATACAGACACGAATTTAAATGTTATTGAAATAAGATCATCTTTTCTCTGTCACAAACCCTTATGGAACCCACAGGACCACCACACCCACCACCACTACATCCACCACCACATCCACCACAACCACCACCCCATCCGCCACCACCGCATCCACCATCACCACATCCACCACATCCACCACCACCGCATCCGCCGCATCCACCACCACATCCACCATCAACAACACATCCACCATTACATCCACCACCACCACCACCACATCCACCATCACCTCCACATCCACCATGACATCCACCATGACATCCACCGCAACATCCACCACCACATCCACCACCACCACATCCACCACATCCACCACCACCGTATCCACCACCACCACACCCACCACCACTACATCCACCACCACATCCACCACAACCACCACCCCATCCACCACCACCACCGCATCCACCATCACCACATCCACCACCACATCCAACATCAACACCACATCCACCATCACATCCACCATCACATCCACCACCACATCCACCACCACATCCACCATCACATCCACCATCACCTCCGCTTCCACCATGACATCCACCGCCACAACCACATCCACCGCATCCACCACCACCACCACATCCACCACCACATCCACCACCACATCCACCACCACCGCATCCACCACCACCACATCCACCACCACATCCACCACCTCATCCACCACCACCACATCCACCACCACCGCATCCACTACCACCACCACACCCACCACCACATCCACTACAACCACCAGCCCATCCACCACCACCGCATCCACCACCACCACATCCACCACATCCACCATCACCACCACATCCACCATCACATCCACCATCACATCCACCATCACATCCACCATCACATCCACCACCACATCCACCACCACATCCACCACCACATCCATCACCACATCCACCACCACCACATCCACCACCACTTCACCACCGCATCCACCACCACCACATCCATCACATCCACATCCACCATGACATCCACCGCCACATCCACCACCGCATCCACCACCACATCCACCACCACCACATCCACCACCACCACATCCACCACCGCCACATCCACCACCGCCACATCCACCACCACCACATCCAGCACCACCACCGCCACACCCACCACCACCACCGCATCCACCACCACATCCACCACCACATCCACCACTTCCACCAAATTCACCACGACCACATCCACCACCACATCCACCACCACCACATCCACCACCACCACATCCACCACCACATCCACCACCTCATCCACCACCTCATCCACCACCGCATCCACCACCACCACATCCACCACCACTTTCACCACATCCACAACCACCACATCCACCACCACCACATCCACCACATCCCCACCACATCCACCACCACCACCACATCCACCACATCACATCCACCACCCCCACCACCACCACATCCACCATCACCTCCACATCCACCATGACATCCACCGCCACATCCACCACCACATCCACCACATCCACCACCACATCCACCACCACCGCATCTACCACCACCGCATGCACCACCACCACCACACCCACCACCACTACATCCACCACCACATCCACTACAACCACCACCACCGCATCCACCACCACCGCATCCACCACCGCATCCACCACCGCATCCACCACCGCATCCACCACCACATCCACCACCACATCCACCATCACCACCACATCCACCATCACATCCACCATCACATCCACCACCACATCCACCGCATCCACCACCACATCCACCGCATCCACCACCACATCCACCACCGCATCCACCACCGCATCCACCACCACATCCACCACCACATCCACCATCACCACCACATCCACCATCACATCCACCACCACATCCACCGCATCCACCACCACATCCACCGCATCCACCACCACATCCACCACCACTTCCACCACCACATCCACCACTTCCAACGCATCCACCACCACCACCACCACATCCACCACCACATCCACCACCACATCCAACACCACCTCATCCACCACCACATCCACCACCACATCCACCACCACCTCATCCACCACCTCATCCACCACCTCATCCACCACCTCATCCACCACCGCATCCACCACCACTACATCCACCACACCCACCACCATCACTACCATCACTTCCACCACCACCGTATCCACCACCACATCCACCACCACATCCACCATCACATCCACCATCACATCCACCACCACCACCACATCCACCACCACATCCACCACCACCACCACATCCACCACCACCACATCCACCACCACATCCACCACCACTTCCACCGCATCCACCACTACCACATCCACCACCACATCCACCACCACATCCACCACATCATCCACCACATCCACCACCACCGTATCCACCACCACCACACCCACCACCAATACATCCACCACCACATCCACCACGACCACCACCCCATCCACCACCACCACCGCATCCACCATCACCACATCCACCACCACATCCAACATCACCATCACATCCACCATCACATCCACCATCACATCCACCACCACATCCACCACCACATCCACCATCACATCCACCATCACCTCCGCATCCACCATGACATCCACCGCCACAACCACCACCACATCCACCACCACATCCACCACCACCGCATCCACCACCACCACATCCACCACCACATCCACCACCTCATCCACCACCTCATCCACCACCACCACGTCCACCACCACCGCATCCACTACCACCACCACACCCACCACCACATCCACTACAACCACCAGCCCATCCACCACCACCGCATCCACCACCGCATCCACCCCATCCACCACCACCACATCCACCACATCCACCATCACCACCACATCCACCATCACCACCACATCCACCATCACATCCACCATCACATCCACCATCACATCCACCACCACATCCACCACCACATCCATCACCACATCCACCACCACCACATTCACCACCACTTCACCACCGCATCCACCACCACCACATCAATCAATCAATCAATCAATCAATCAAAGACATTTATAGAGCGCACTACCTACCCGTTGGGTCTCGAGGTGCTTTGGGGGGGGGGGGGGGGGTGCCGCTACTGCTCGAACAGCCAGGTCTTGAGCTTCTTCCTGAAGGAGAGGTGGTCTTGGGTCAGGCGCAGGTCGGCAGGGAGGGAGTTCCAGGTCTTGGCGGCCAGGTAGGAGAAGGACCTTCCTCCTGTAGTGGCTCTGCGGATGCGTGGGACGGCGGCAAGGGCGTGGCTGGCGGATCGGAGGTGGCGTTTGGGAGCGTAGAAGTTGATTCGGTTGTTGAGGTAGCTCGGGCCTTGGTCGTGGAGAGCTTTGTGTGCGTGGGTAAGAAGGCGGAAGGTGATTCTCTTGTTGACCGGGAGCCAGTGCAGGTCTCTTAGGTGTCCGGAGATGTGGCTGTGTCGTGGGATGTCGAGGATGAGTCTGGCTGAGGCGTTCTGGATGCGCTGGAGTCTCTTCTGGATCTTGGCGGTGGTTCCGGCGTAGAGTGCGTTGCCGTAGTCCAGTCGGCTGGTGACGAGGGCCTGGGTGACGGTCTTCCTGGTCTCTGTGGGGATCCACCAGAAGATCTTCCGAAGCATGCGCAGGATGTTGAAGCACGACGAGGAGACGGCGTTGACTTGCCTGGTCATGGAGAGGGAGGAGTCCAAGATGAAACCCAGGTTGCGTGCGTGGTCCGTCGGTTTGGGTGCGGTGCCCAGGGCGGGGGGCCACCAGGAGTCGTCCCAGGCGGAGGGCGAGGAGCCCAGGATGAGGACCTCCGTCTTATCTGTGTTCAGCTTCAGGCGGCTCGTCGTCATCCACTCGGCTACCTCTCTCATCCCTTCGTGCAGGTTGGCTCTGGCGGCGGCGGGGTCGTTGGTCAGGGAGAGGATCAGCTGGGTGTCGTCGGCGTAGGAGATTATGTTGAGGTTGTGTTGGCGTGCGATGGCCGCGAGGGGGCTCATGTAGACGTTGAAGAGAGTCGGGCTCAGTGAGGATCCTTGAGGGACGCCGCAGATGACTTTGGTGGCCTCTGACTTGTACGGTGGTAGGCGGACTCTTTGTGTTCTTCCGTCGAGAAAGGAGACGATCCATTCCAGCGCCTTCTCCTGGATTCCGACGTTGCTGAGGCGCTGCACTAGGGTGCGGTGGCAGACCGTGTCGAAAGCCGCGGAGAGGTCTAGGAGGATGAGGGCCGCTGTTTCCCCGTTGTCCATCAGGGCTCGGATGTCGTCGGTGGCGGCGATGAGGGCGGTCTCGGTGCTGTGGTTGGCACGGAATCCGGACTGCGATGGGTCGAGGGATCCATTCGTCTTGAGGAAGGTGGCCAGCTGTTTGTTGACGGTCTTCTCGATGACTTTGGCTGGAAACGGGAGTAGCGAGATGGGGCGGTAATTCTTGAGTTCGGTGGGGTCTGCTGTAGGTTTCTTCAGTAGAGCGCTGAGTTCGGCGTGCTTCCAGCTCTCGGGGAAGGTGGCGGTGTCGAATGAGGTGTTGATGATGTCCCGCAGGTGGGGTGCGATGACAGCGTCAGCTTTGTTGAAGACGTGGTGAGGGCAGGGGTCGGTTGGAGATCCGGAGTGGACGGAGTTCATCGTGTGGACGGTGTCTTCGGTGTTAACCGGGGTCCAGGCGCGGAGGGTGGTGGTGGGTGGAGGTCCAGCGGTTGTGGCGTGCGTCGGTTGAGTGCTGAAGCTGTCGTGTATGTCCGCGATCTTGTTGTGGAAGTAGGAAGCGAGGGAGTTGCAGAGGTCTTGCGAAGGGGTGATGTCGTTGTTTCCGGCGTTGGGGTTGGAGAGCTCTTTCACGATGTTGAAGAGTTCCTTGCAGTTGTGTGCGTTGTTGTCCAGTCGGTTTTTGAAAGCCGTTTTCTTGGTGATGCGGATCAGTTGGTCACATCCACATCCACCATGACATCCACCGCCACATCCACCACCGCATCCACCACCACATCCACCACCACCACATCCACCACCACCACATCCACCACCGCCACATCCACCACCGCCACATCCACCACCACCACATCCAGCACCACCACCGCCACACCCACCACCACCACCGCATCCACCACCACATCCACCACCACATCCACCACTTCCACCACATTCACCACCACCACATCCACCACCACATCCACCACCACATCCACCACCACCACATCCACCACCACCACATCCACCACCACATCCACCACCTCATCCACCACCTCATCCACCACCTCATCCACCACCGCATCCACCACCACCACATCCACCACCACTTTCACCACAACCACCACATCCACCACCACCACATCCACCACATCACCACCACATCCACCACCACCACCACATCCACCACATCACATCCACCACCCCCACCACCACCTTATCCACCATCACATCCACCATCACCTCCACATCCACCATGACATCCACCGCCACATCCACCACCACATCCACCACATCCACCACCACATCCACCACCACCGCATCTACCACCACCGCATGCACCACCACCACCACACCCACCACCACTACATCCACCACCACATCCACTACAACCACCACCACCGCATCCACCACCACCACCGCATCCACCACCGCATCCACCACCGCATCCACCACCACATCCACCACCACATCCACCATCACCACCACATCCACCATCACATCCACCATCACATCCACCACCACATCCACCGCATCCACCACCACATCCACCGCATCCACCACCACATCCACCACCACTTCCACCACCACATCCACCACTTCCAACGCATCCACCACCACCACCACCACATCCACCACCACATCCACCACCACATCCACCACCACCTCATCCACCACCACATCCACCACCACATCCACCACCACCTCATCCACCACCTCATCCACCACCTCATCCACCACCGCATCCACCACCACTACATCCACCACACCCACCACCATCACTTCCACCACCACCGCATCCACCACCACATCCACCACCACATCCACATCACATCCACCATCACATCCACCACCACCACCACCACCACATCCACCACCACCACCACATCCACCACCACCACATCCACCACCACATCCACCACCACATCCACCACCACTTCCACTGCATCCACCACTACCACATCCACCACCACATCCACCACCACTTCCACCGCATCCACCACCACCACATCCACCACCACATCCACCACCACCACCACATCCACCACCACCACCACATCCACCACCACATCCACCACCACCACATCCACCACCTCATCCGCCACCTCATCCACCACCGCATCCACCACCACCACATCCACCATACCCACCACCATCACTTCCACCACATCCACAACCACCACATCCACCACCTCATCCACCACCTCATCCACCACCTCATCCACAACCGCATCCACCACCACTACATCCACCACACCCACCACCATCACTTCCACCACCACCGCATCCACCACCACATCCACCACCACATCCACCATCACATCCACCATCACATCCACCACCACCACCACATCCACCACCACATCCACCACCACCACCACATCCACCACCACCACATCCACCACCACATCCACCACCACATCCACCACCCCTTCCACCGTATCCACCACTACCACATCCACCACCACATCCACCACCACTTCCACCGCATCCACCACCACCACATCCACCACCACATCCACCACCACCACCACATCCACCACCACCACATCCACCACCTCATCCGCCACCTCATCCACCACCGCATCCACCACCACCACATCCACCATACCCACCACCATCACTTCCACCACATCCACAACCACCACATCCACCACCACCACATCCACCACATCACTACCACATCCACCACCACCACCACATCCACCACATCACATCCACCACCCCCACCACCACCACATCCACCATCACATCCACCATCACCTCCACATCCACCATGACATCCACCGCCACATCCACCACCACATCCACCACATCCACCACCACATCCACCACATCCACCACCACATCCACCACCACCGCATCTACCACCACAGGATGCACCACCACCACCACACCCACCACCACTACATCCACCACCACATCCACTACAACCACCACCACCGCATCCACCACCGCATCCACCACCGCATCCACCACCACAACCACCACCACATCCACCATCACCACCACATCAACCATCACATCCACCACCACATCCACTGCATCCACCACCACCACTACATCCACCACCACATCCACTACAACCACCACCGCCGCATCCACCACCACCACCGCATCCACCACCGCATCCACCACCGCATCCACCACCACATCCACCACCACATCCACCATCACCACCACATCCACCATCACATTCACCATCACATCCACCACCACATCCACTGCATCCACCACCACATCCACCGCATCCACCACCACATCCACCACCACTTCCACCACCACATCCACCACTTCCAATGCATCCACCACCACCACCACCACATCCACCACCACATCCACCACCACATCCACCACCACCTCATCCACCACCACATCCACCACCACATCCACCACCACATCCACCACCACCACATCCACCACCACATCCACCACCACTTACACCACATCCACCACTACCACATCCACCACCACATCCACCACCACTTCCACCGCATCCACCACCACCACATCCACCACCACATCCACCACCACCACCACATCCACCACCACCACCACATCCACCACCACATCCACCACCACCACATCCACCAGTACATCCACCACCTCATCCGCCACCTCATCCACCACCGCATCCACCACCACTACCACATCCACCATACCCACCACCATCACTTCCACCACCACTTTAACCACATCCACAACCACCACATCCACAACCACCACATCCACCACCTCCACCACATCCGCCACCACCACCACATCCACCACCACATCCACCCCACATCCACCACTATCACCACCACATCCACCATTACCACCACCACCACATCCACCACCACCATATCCCCCAGATCCACCACCACCACATCTATATGTGTGTGGCTCTGTGTGTGTGTAGGTGCAAATGCAATCTTCTTGGATTTTCGTCACAATAAAATACACTGAACATAATCTTCACTAGTTATTTACAAACGTTTAAGCTATTGCCATTCCAAATTACAATAACTTTTATTTAAGTATTAAATATTTACAAAATTAAAAGCCATTGTTATTTGTAATATCAAGACATCTAAGTCACGTAAATACAACACACATTGCATTACAAATGCTATAGGTGCAAAAGTTAAAACTATTGACGTAACTGACAAAGCTATTAATTTTGTTACTTTCAAAACCAACACATAAATAAAAAAAAGTGTCATTTACAATACCAATAGCTCAAACTTTCCTAATGCGAGACCTATTGCATTTCCAATGCTTGTCTTCAGTGGCTGTTGGCTGTTGTTTCAACTTTATGTTACTCAGGGGTTTTCTTGTTTCATGTAAATCCTGTAAAACAGCCAAACGATCTTTGATATCAAAGGATTTTTCTTCTACCCCTGAAGTGTGACAATCAAGATCCTGAATGAGCATTCTAGTGCCGAACAATAGTCCGTATGGAGGGAGACCTTTTAGAGAATTTCTTGGCAGATTATTAAGACTACGTAGTACGCTTCTTAAATGTTTGACACACCCATCACCTGAACCTAATACCCTCGCCGTTATAGATTGCTTTATGTCCCGTTTTTTTCTTTCCACTACCGCATTTCCCTCGAAGGGCGAAGAGTACCGCAATGCAATGCCCATGCTGTTCATGGCCTCTTTGTAAGCTCGAGAGCTAAACGCAGGACCCTGATCAGAATGTAGCATGCCAATTACGTATGTGCCGATAAAGACTCGCAAATCTTTTATAACATTTCTGGCGTCAGCCGAGGGCTGGGGTTTACATTTTAAGTGAATTCAGTCTTAATAATTATGGGAACGCATTCCTTCGACCGGATTTATGTGCTATAGATAGCCTGATAAGATCTAATAGTGGTATCTGGGCTATTGGCTGGTCCGGTTCACAACTGCGATCTCTGTTGCAGTCCTCACAATTTTTTGCAAAATTCTAGATATCTACGCTCATTCCCGGCCACCAGTACTCTGATTGTAATTCCATCAGAGATTTCAGGATCTCTTGGTGCCTCAGACCCAATTTGAGATCAAAAGAGAGAGCAAGGGATATTGTCACTGAGAAGTGAAATAAGAGATAACTCCTATTCCCCTGATAGGAATATTTATGAAAACAATGAGAGGAGTATCCCCTGCGTAGAGTTTTGAAAAAACTTTCGGAGGGTGAACTTCTTGGCAAAAAGGAAAAATTCAACCTTTTGTTTTAAAACCCCTCACTCACCAGCCTAGTGGTGACTTGCTTCATCATCGGGGTCCACCCTGGTGACCTAGCGTCACCAGGATGTGCTTCGACACCTGTGTTACAGTGGAGCGGGTTGTGACTGTAAGTGCAAAAAATGTGTTAAAAATTGTCCTGGTTTAACTTAAAATTAAATTTTATTTTTAAAGTAACAGAACAATGTTAAAAATCGGTGGCGAGATACTGGTAGGTGAGTTACGACCAGTGTATCTCTATATGTGTCTGTGTAGCTTGGTCAACATGTTTCTACCATTTGGGCAACTGCCCGGTATTCCTCAGGACCAAAAAACAGGTGGACGGGAGGTGTGGGCCCCCTAAAAGGCGCACCCTATCCTGATCCCCTGTATACCAGCTGGAAAAATAACCAGTGGTTGATGTGCTCAATCAAGGTAATGAGAGCCGTCAGAAAAGGTTAAAAGAAAAAGAGACCTGTGGAGAAAAGTGAAAAATAAACTGTTTTCAGTTTAAGTTCATAATTACTCTCCTGTTACGTCGTGAAGTGTCTCTGTGCTGTGACTTTTCATGCCAAAGGGAAATGCCCTCCGAGTGATAAAGTATCATATTCAATATGTGTGGTAGGAAAGGAGGTATTATCCGGACACACACACTTATCAATAGGTGCGTGTGTTTTTACATGCAATATTATTTATCGCCTTCATATCGGTTTTTAAGCATGCGTTTCTTTTCGAATACATGCATCCGTGTTTCATCATTCATGTCATTCATCTACTATCCATATTTGGATAGGGCTTGTCGGGGTTGGTTCCGTGCTCTCTTCTGGCATTTGAGCACGGAACCAACCCCGACAAGCCCTATTGGAAGACACAACCAAAAACGATGGTGACGTTCCACTAACATGCGTCACGACGTATAATGCAGTATCCAACCAGGTGAGCAAGAGCATAAAGAAACACTGGTCCATACTCCACACAGGCAACTACAAATGGGAAAAACCTCTGTTCTCCTATAAGAAGGCTCGTAGTCTAAAAGACACTCTGGTGAACACTAGACCTAAGCAAACCTTGACCACTACCAACCCAACCATCACAGAAATATGGGGACTCCCCCCTGTAACGGGACATTCAAGATGTGGGGATTGCAGTGTCTGCCATTTGACTACCAACACAAAAACATTGAACCTTGAGGAAGGGAAAACTTGGGAACAGAGATCACACACGAACTGCAACAGTCAGAACGTTGTATACTTGATCACATGCTCCTGTGAAAAACCATATATTGGAATGACCACCCGCAAAGTGAAGCAACGTATATCTGAACACCGCAGCACAATCAGGTGCAAGAAAAACAACACAAGACTCACAGATCATTTTCTTACCATGCAGCATACCCCCAATGATATGAGGTGGACTGTCATTGAGCAAATTCAATCAGGCCCCAACATACAGTCACGCCTCTATGAGAAAGAACAAAGGTGGATTTACAGACTTTCCACGCACAAGATCGGACTCAATGATAATATCCCATGGGCCAATGTACTCAAATGATCTGCTGTGATTTGGGTCAGTGTACCACGACCCGACCCCCTGCCTCATGATCTTACCTTGGGCTGCCTGCATATGCTTTACGTTGATAATACAGATCAACCTCCACTAGCAGTCAATGTTCCATAAATAACATCCTCTTCCTAATGTGCAAAAGTACCTTGTACATTATCGCCTCTATCCACCAAAAAACTACTCCCTTCATGACAGGCAACTCCCTCTGTCACCCACACCCCTATCACAATTCTTTTTACAACTTGCTGATGTTAATACACCAGCCGGTATTTTCAAATGCATCTCGATTTGCATAAATGCCGAAAAAATTCTGACACGCTGTTTGTTTATAACATACACGTTGCAACCGTCACTACGTTCCGAATCCGCCCAGTAACTCCTCCCCCTCCGGCGGACGGAACCACGCCCATCCCGGAAGGTAAACATCATTTAACGATAGAACTCCCACACGGCACCACTAGCCGAGCAGAGGAGGATAGCAGTAGGTCAATGGCCGTTACCTTCTTCCGCAAACTGTAAGTAAATGCCCCTCTCCTTACCTAGAGAGCCGGAACCCAGAACCGGAGAACGCATTGATGCCTGTCGGGCATATCGCTCGGTGCGCGCTAAAATATTTGTATCACTCATCCTGTCAATAATTTTCGCGCCATTTCAGAATATGTTTTGTCGGTTTGAAGAACCTACCCCCTGCCCGTTGAAGCACTTTAGAGGCTAGAAACAAGTAAGCCCCCATTTCGAACCATGGAATTTGTGTGTACTCCTATACGTTATATGTGTGTATGTCCTGTATGTTACAGTCTGTCATTTGGCGCCACTGAATGCTAATGCACATACGATAAAACGCCACAATTATCCACATCTCCCCGAGATGCACATTGATATTCACTGCGCACAAATATGGATAGTAGATGAATGACATGAATGATGAAACACGGATGCATGTATTCGAAAAGAAACGCATGCTTAAAAACCGATATGAAGACGATAAATAATATTGCATGTAAAAACACACGCACCTATTGATAAGTGTGTGTGTCCGGATAATACCTCCTTTCCTACCACACATATTGAATATGATACTTTATCACTCGGAGGGCATTTCCCTTTGGCATGAAAAGTCACAGCACAGAGACACTTCACGACGTAACAGGAGAGTAATTATGAACTTAAACTGAAAACAGTTTATTTTTCACTTTTCTCCACAGGTCTCTTTTTCTTTTAACCTTTTCTGACGGCTCTCATTACCTTGATTGAGCACATCAACCACTGGTTATTTTTCCAGCTGGTATACAGGGGATCAGGATAGGGTGCGCCTTTTAGGGGGCCCACACCTCCCGTCCACCTGTTTTTTGGTCCTGAGGAATACCGGGCAGTTGCCCAAATGGTAGAAACATGTTGACCAAGCTACACAGACACATATAGAGATACACTGGTCGTAACTCACCTACCAGTATCTCGCCACCGATTTTTAACATTGTTCTGTTACTTTAAAAATAAAATTTAATTTTAAGTTAAACCAGGACAATTTTTAACACATTTTTTGCACTTACAGTCACAACCCGCTCCACTGTAACACAGGTGTCGAAGCACATCCTGGTGACGCTAGGTCACCAGGGTGGACCCCGATGATGAAGCAAGTCACCACTAGGCTGGTGAGTGAGGGGTTTTAAAACAAAAGGTTGAATTTTTCCTTTTTGCCAAGAAGTTCACCCTCCGAAAGTTTTTTCAAAACTCTACGCAGGGGATACTCCTCTCATTGTTTTCATAAATATTCCTATCAGGGGAATAGGAGTTATCTCTTATTTCACTTCTCAGTGACAATATCCCTTGCTCTCTCTTTTGATCTCAAATTCCTGGCAGCGCACAGCTGTGAGAGTCAACTAATACACACTGGCATAACGGAGTACCTACACAGACAACATGGCTGAGAATACAGGCTTAACTTATTCCACGGAAGAAATAGACTCAATTATGAGTGACCTAAATGTCTTTGCGGATGCCAACATCAGCAACACCATCTCCCAAACATCGGAGTGGGAAAAACTGACAGAAATGAAGCGGAACCGGATCAGAACCATATTACATGGCACAATCATGAAAGAGTATGTCACCAACAATATAGCCCCGAAGGGTTTGTTGGTTACCAACGCACCACGCATCTTTCTGGATGATCCAGAATTCAGAAAAGACTGGGCCCTAATTGCGTGGCACTGCACGCATGACTGGATTATATTGATATTAAAAACTGCCATACGTCTGTCCGAAAAAATCCAGATAGAGATTCAAGTGACAGAAGCCCAAATAAAAACCAGCATAAAAGGCTATAAGCAAAAGCTGGATGATCTAAACAAGGAAGTAAATGAATATAAAGAAAACCTATTGCAACAAAAAACACAGAAATTCCAAAAAGATCTGAAAAAATTTTCATTCGTGAAGGTCTATCCCTACTCAGACCCGGATTATAAACCATCAGGCCCACAAGACCAAGACTCTGATGCCTCGAGCAACGCCTCCAACAGCTCAAATGGTAGCACAGGATCCGGTAATGGGACCCCGAGAAGGGGACAAAGAGGCGGATATAGAGGGAACCACCAATGGCCCCAATACAGCCACCCCCTCCAAAACCCCTACCAACAACCACCGCCCAACCCATATCAACTACCACCGCAATTCCAAATGTATGGATGGCAACCACCCTTCCAACAATTCCCCTTTCCACAAAACCAATTCCGTCCTCCTTTTCACAACAGAGGCAGGCGCGGAAGGGGACGCAACAAAAGTGGGAACAACGTCCACTGGGAAGAAGAGGACACCACGGGCAGCATCACCAGGAGCAAATCAGGAGCGAACAAGGCCGGCCCCAGCAATGCGAGGAGCTAGTTACGAACTTATCATCACGCACACTAACAACCACAGAATCGAATGTGCTAAACAAGGGACTAGGCTTCGTACCCACAGCATCCCTAGATAAGTTCAAATTACATTGCGAACTTGCCTCCTTTTTTCGCAAACTCAAACTAAAAGCTTTTTTTGAGAAAAACCCAACTAATGAAAACACAACAAACGACCCAACGGAAACCCCCAATGAAACAGGTCTCAGATTGCGGTCGACCTTCATACCCCCGCCACACTCTGTTCCGGTAGAGATCAATACCTTCGAACAGGCAGTATTCAATGATGTAGAAGCATTGGAAGTTAATGGCCAGTTCCACAACAACAGCAGAGCTGAGAACAAAGCAATATCGGACTTGAAAAATGATGACACCATAATCATAAAACCGGCAGACAAAGGTGGGGGACTCGTAGTGATGAACAAAAATGACTATGATGCAGAATGCAGACGCCTACTGGGCGACACAAAAAACTATCAAATATTACCCACGGATCCAACTGAAGATTTAAGGATTGAAATCACTAACATGGTGGAAACAGCTGAAGCCCAAGGCCATATCTCCAAACAAGAAGCAGACTATTTGAGCAAAACAGATAACAAAATTCCATATTTCTATGTGGTGCCAAAAATGCACAAGGGAAAGATCCCCCCTCCCGGAAGACCAATCGTGTCGGGCATCGGCTCACTTCTCGAACCGTTATCAAGATTCAGTGACTTTTTTCTGAAACCTATTGTACAGGGAACATCCACGTACTTGAGAGACACAAAAAGTCTACTAAAAATCTTGGAGAACATCAAAATGGAACAAGACTATATCCTTCTCAGCTTTGACATAGAAAGCCTTTACACGAACATCCCGCAAGACGCCACTATCAATGTGTTGGAAAGAATTCTAGAAAACACAACCTGGGACTACCACACACCGAAACAGTTCATCATACAATGTGCCACCCTGGCCCTCAAAAGGAACTACTTCGAATATGAGGGCACACTGTACCTGCAAGTAGGGGGTACATCTATGGGCAGTGTTTTTGCCCCTAGTGTGGCGGGCCTTTATGTATATGATTTTGAACTAAAATACGTCTTGGCAGCTGACAACCCATTTGGCAGCCATATAAAATTTTGGCGGCGATACATAGATGACGTCTTTTCTATATGGCAAGGTTCACAAGAGACCTTAATGGAATTCATAACTTGGCTGAACACCCGTGACAAAAACCTACGGTTCACCCACTGCATAGACAGGGACAAAATGGTTTTCTTGGACATTGAAATACAAAGAGAAAATGTTAATCTGATCACTAAGACACATTTCAAACCCACGGCAAAGAACAACTTACTAAGATACGACAGCTTCCATCCCCGCCCCCTAAGGGAAAACCTACCCTATGGACAGTATCTCCGCCTCAGAAGAAACTGTAGTAAATTGTCCGATTACAAAAGCCAGGCGGAAGATCTAACGGAAAAACTATCCTCCCGTGGCTACCCCCAGAAAATAACAAACAAATGCCAGAAGAGAGCACGGAACCAACCCCGACAAGCCCTATTGGAAGACACAACCAAAAACGATGGTGACGTTCCACTAACATGCGTCACGACGTATAATGCAGTATCCAACCAGGTGAGCAAGAGCATAAAGAAACACTGGTCCATACTCCACACAGGCAACTACAAATGGGAAAAACCTCTGTTCTCCTATAAGAAGGCTCACAGTCTAAAAGACACTCTGGTGAACACTAGACCTAAGCAAACCTTGACCACTACCAACCCAACCATCACGGAAATATGGGGACTCCCCCCTGTAACGGGACATTCAAGATGTGGGGATTGCAGTGTCTGCCATTTGACTACCAACACAAAAACATTGAACCTTGAGGAAGGGAAAACTTGGGAACAGAGATCACACACGAACTGCAACAGTCAGAACGTTGTATACTTGATCACATGCTCCTGTGAAAAACCATATATTGGAATGACCACCCGCAAAGTGAAGCAACGTATATCTGAACACCGCAGCACAATCAGGTGCAAGAAAAACAACACAAGACTCACAGATCATTTTCTTACCATGCAGCATACCCCCAATGATATGAGGTGGACTGTCATTGAGCAAATTCAATCAGGCCCCAACATACAGTCACGCCTCTATGAGAAAGAACAAAGGTGGATTTACAGACTTTCCACGCACAAGATCGGACTCAATGATAATATCCCATGGGCCAATGTACTCAAATGATCTGCTGTGATTTGGGTCGGTGTACCACGACCCGACCCCCTGCCTCATGATCTTACCTTGGACTGCCTGCATATGCTTTACGTTGATAATACAGATCAACCTCCACTAGCAGTCAATGTTCCATAAATAACATCCTCTTCCTAATGTGCAAAAGTACCTTGTACATTATCGCCTCTATCCACCAAAAAACTACTCCCTTCATGACAGGCAACTCCCTCTGTCACCCACACCCCTATCACAATTCTTTTTACAACTTGCTGATGTTAATACACCAGCCGGTATTTTCAAATGCATCTCGATTTGCATAAATGCCGAAAAAATTCTGACACGCTGTTTGTTTATAACATACACGTTGCAACCGTCACTACGTTCCGAATCCGCCCAGTAACTCCTCCCCCTCCGGCGGACGAAACCACGCCCATCCCGGAAGGTAAACATCATTTAACGATAGAACTCCCACACGGCACCACTAGCCGAGCAGAGGAGGATAGCAGTAGGTCAATGGCCGTTACCTTCTTCCGCAAACTGTAAGTAAATGCCCCTCTCCTTACCTAGAGAGCCGGAACCCAGAACCGGAGAACGCATTGATGCCTGTCGGGCATATCGCTCGGTGCGCGCTAAAATATTTGTATCACTCATCCTGTCAATAATTTTCGCGCCATTTCAGAATATGTTTTGTCGGTTTGAAGAACCTACCCCCTGCCCGTTGAAGCACTTTAGAGGCTAGAAACAAGTAAGCCCCCATTTCGAACCATGGAATTTGTGTGTACTCCTATACGTTATATGTGTGTATGTCCTGTATGTTACAGTCTGTCATTTGGCGCCACTGAATGCTAATGCACATACGATAAAACGCCACAATCATCCACATCTCCCCGAGATGCACATTGATATTCACTGCGCACAAATATGGATAGTAGATGAATGACATGAATGATGAAACACGGATGCATGTATTCGAAAAGAAACGCATGCTTAAAAACCGATATGAAGGCGATAAATAATATTGCATGTAAAAACACACGCACCTATTGATAAGTGTGTGTGTCCGGATAATACCTCCTTTCCTACCACACATATTGAATATGATACTTTATCACTCGGAGGGCATTTCCCTTTGGCATGAAAAGTCACAGCACAGAGACACTTCACGACGTAACAGGAGAGTAATTATGAACTTAAACTGAAAACAGTTTATTTTTCACTTTTCTCCACAGGTCTCTTTTTCTTTTAACCTTTTCTGACGGCTCTCATTACCTTGATTGAGCACATCAACCACTGGTTATTTTTCCAGCTGGTATACAGGGGATCAGGATAGGGTGCGCCTTTTAGGGGGCCCACACCTCCCGTCCACCTGTTTTTTGGTCCTGAGGAATACCGGGCAGTTGCCCAAATGGTAGAAACATGTTGACCAAGCTACACAGACACATATAGAGATACACTGGTCGTAACTCACCTACCAGTATCTCGCCACCGATTTTTAACATTGTTCTGTTACTTTAAAAATAAAATTTAATTTTAAGTTAAACCAGGACAATTTTTAACACATTTTTTGCACTTACAGTCACAACCCGCTCCACTGTAACACAGGTGTCGAAGCACATCCTGGTGACGCTAGGTCACCAGGGTGGACCCCGATGATGAAGCAAGTCACCACTAGGCTGGTGAGTGAGGGGTTTTAAAACAAAAGGTTGAATTTTTCCTTTTTGCCAAGAAGTTCACCCTCCGAAAGTTTTTTCAAAACTCTACGCAGGGGATACTCCTCTCATTGGCCTCAGACCCAATCCCATGTGTGCGTCTTCAATCAAGAAAACTCTCCGGTTCGTGTTTGGAATTACTCTATCCCCCACTCCAGGGATTCGAGCAAACGGAACGGAGTTTGCATCAATTATGTATGTATTACTGAGTGGATAGGTGAGAGGTAATGCTGCATAATCGCCTTTTAATGAGGCTTTTACCGCTAGCATGGTTTCCCCATGGTTTCCCCATCTTTGTGTTTTTCTGAACGCTTTTCAGTGGCTACGGAGGCCGGTTGGACGGCTTCCGCTGTGGCTGTGTTAGCCAATGAATTCCCTTTTACGTGAACGCCATCACGTCGATGACTCAGTGCGTATTTCACGTGAGTCTTTCGTAGTTCTTTCTTTACAAGATCTACTTGTTCCCAAAGCGTTTTATGCTTTATTGTGGCACCTGGGTCATCTTTGTAACCGTTATTACTCCATGTTTGCATGTCACTGTTGTATGATTTGACGCAGAAATACGAATCACACACTATTAGTGTGGAGAATTCGCGATCAGCATTTTCAAGAGCCATCTTTAAAGATCTTATTTCAGCTCGCTGAGCTGAACAGTTTCTGAGTGATTCAGTTTTGGTGATCATCGGTTTGAATTTACCAGAGCGCCAGCGGCCTTTAACAAACGCGCATGCTGCATTGAAGGATTTTTTATTTACATCGTAGTGTTGTGCGAATATGTCCATATAGATTATGCAAGTGTATTGTTCCAGAGGCAAAATTTCAATTGGCAGAGGATATTCTCGTTCATATTCTAGATCTTCTCGTTTTTTCAGTTTCGGGTAAAAATAGTATTTCACGTCTTGTGTAGCAAAAGAATTTCCCCATTCTATCCATTTTGGATCTAATGCCACTGTATTCAGATTAAGTGGACTTGTTAAAGCCTCAAGGGCTGATTCTGCTGTATTAATGTTTTCAAAGTCCCAATCATCAGAGAAGGTACTTGGTGTCACAAAGTCACTTAATGAAACCTTGAACTGATGTGGATATTTCAAGAGCTCAACCGGGCCAAAAATGTCATAATCAGTTTTGTTCCATGCTACCCCACCGAGTATTGGATTGGCTGAGATGTTTACAGATGTCAGTTCTCTTTTCTCGATGTGGGAGGATGTGGGAGGCTTTAGGACCAAGTTGATGTTCTGACTTGCTGTGTCCATTGTACTATATTTTCCATCAATTAATTTTCCCAAACATAGAACCATGATGAGCCAAAGCAGGAGAGTAAGTACACCTAACACAATCCAAAATTCAATCCATGGTGAAATCAGATATGTTTCTTTTAGTTGGTGAAAAAGTTCAATTACTTTGTCTTTGAAAGTTTTTGTTGGAGGCGTTTCTTCATGCTCGCTTGGATCTTCGGAGAAGTCGTCGAAATTGATGAAGTATCCAGATGCAGTTCTGTCAATTGTTGGAATTTTTTTTACGGATTTTCATTTGCTTTTGCATTTTTCTTTGTTTCATTAGCATAGTCAGAGGCTACATCATTGTAGACTGGTGTTTCTTGACGAACTGTTGCAATTTGGGTTTCAAGAGGCACTAGTTCCATGGCATTATTGCATAGTCCTTTGTTATTCACTGCAGGTTTATCAAATGTGATTAGTCTCTCAGAATTGAGCCTCTTGGATTGTAGCAAATTTCGGTATTCTGCTATTTCTTGGGATTCCACTTGGCCTACTACTTATTATTGGCCGCATGATTGTGGTTTTACCAGGTTGATGGATACAACTCTGTTCTACTTTTTACCAGCTAGGGGCAGTAGTACAACTGATCTTGTTCCGCTGATAGCTAAGACAGGTACTGCTTTTCTGTAAGAAGGCCCAAATTCCTTCTTCACACTGATTTTCTCTCTGACCAGATCCCCAATCTTTGGAACCCAGACAAGTCTTGCTGGGACAGGTGGTTTTTTAGGTCGAGCGACCTATCTCAATGCGCATGCGCATTGAGCGGGAGCGAAGATATATAGGGACTTAAATAAGCTTTACCTAGACTGGGCGATTTGGTGCTGTGCCCGTGGCTTTTAGGTCAATGCGCTAGCGCATTGACCTAAAATGTGCATGCACATCATCAAATCGCCGTCTGTTCCCTCAGCCGCACTCCTCCCACACCTTTGAAGTGAAGCTTAGCTTCACTTCAAAGGCCCCTGCTGCTTAACACCCTCTCCACACTCCGCCCCCTCCCCTGCCCGCCGTGTCGCATTTCTCCTCCCCCCCCCTTCTCTGCCTTCAATCCGTCTTGTTTCTTATTGTAATTCCGCACGGCTTGCCCAACTCTGTTAACCAGGCGCCCGGTGGTATATATATTGTATTTGCTGCTTAACACCCTCTCCCCACTCCGCCCCCTCCCCTGCACTATCTCCAACACGTCCCTTTTGGCTGCTTTCAAAAGTTGGCAAATATCGAGAGGCAGGCTCAGGCCGAGCAGGAATAAAGCCAACCCCCATCTTTTTTTCCTTCTCTCAAACTCTCTCACTCACTCGCCCTCTCTCCGTCTCCCTCCTTCCCAAAATTCACTGAAAACCTGGCTGGGGAAGGCTGCCGAACGCCTGAACGGAGAAAGTGCAAACAGGCAGGAACTTTTTCCAAGTTGTCTACTGAGCAGATGTAGTAGGGAACGCAGTCTTAAAATTTCATGCATGAAAAAAACACAACAATGCCCCAAAAGAAACTAACAAAGGAGGACACAAGGGTTTGGCATCATCGCTAAAACAAATTTCGCCAGGGCTTCAGCCCAGTCTGGATGTAGCCTTGCCGCACTTTAACGCTTCGAGTACCAGCAGTACCAGCAGCAATTTTACTCGGGCTAGGGCCAACTCTCTCACACAAAGGCCTCTCTGTTTGCCGACCAAGTCAGCATTTGAGATGCATCTATCAGTTTACAACCGTCCACCGGTCCGAAAACAGAACATCAAAAGGACAAAAGCGTAACCGAGGCAAGGGTGCATCTGAGAGGAGGACATGTTTATCCCACCCTGCCCTCACCACCAGAAAGACACGTTTTCATTTGCTTCTCACCACCAGAGGGAAACACTACGATAACTTGAGTCATTTATGAGAAATTCACAGTCTAAAGGAAAATGACACCGACGTGATGTTTCATTCTCTGAGTCTTTGTTTGAAGAAACTCAAAACAGGCCAGAAATGATCATAAATTACATGTTTTCAAACTGCGGAACTTGCAGAGAATTTGACCACTAATAAAGACACAAAAAGCCATCATAATACAGTGCTGTTTTATAAGAGTTGAAAAAACTTTTTCTGGAATGAGAAAAGGTAAGGATTTGAACAGGTACTGCTCTAGAGGTGCAAGTGTATGGCCGGCCTATGACCACTGGAAATCTCTGTTTGCACATAACAATCGGCCATCGATTTTCACTCTATTTGAACAGATTTTCATCTGTGAAGCACACACCAGACGTTCTGACAGTATCACAGACTGTTAGATAAGTGAAGCATATATTGCAACACAGAACACCAAATTGCCTTATCATGGAATGAGAGTACTGATATTACTGACAGATCAGGTCATTGGTTTTACACAATAGGAGCTTGAAAAAAAAAGGATCCGTTTATCACATTAGCTGATGTTCTCCTCTGATAATTTGTAAAGGTGAAAGAACAGAGGACTTAAATAAGCTTTACCTAGACTGGGCGATTTGGTGCTGTGCCCGTGAAGAATTGAATCTGTCTTAGACACAAATACAGACACGAATTTAAATGTTATTGAAATAAGATCATCTTTTCTCTGTCACAAACCCTTATGGAACCCACAGGACCACCACACCCACCACCACTACATCCACTACCACATCCACCACAACCACCACCCCATCCGCCACCACCGCATCCACCATCACCACATCCACCACATCCACCACCACCGCATCCACCGCATCCGCCACCACATCCACCATCAACAACACATCCACCATCACATCCACCACCACATCCACCATCACCTCCACATCCACCATGACATCCACCATGACATCCACCGCAACATCCACCACCACATCCACTACCACCACATCCACCACCACCGTATCCACCACCACCACCACCACAGCCACCACCACTACATCCACCACCACATCCACCACAACCACCACCCCATCCACCACCACCACCGCATCCACCATCACCACATCCACCACCACATCCAACATCAACACCACATCCACCATCACATCCACCATCACATCCACCACCACATCCACCACCACATCCACCATCACATCCACCATCACCTTCGCATCCACCATGACATCCACCGCCACAACCACCACCACATCCACCACCACATCCACCACCACATCCACCACCACATCCACCACCACCGCATCCACCACCACCACCACATCCACCACCTCATCCACCACCTCATCCACCACCACCACATCCACCACCACCATATCCACTACCACCACCACACCCACCACCACATCCACTACAACCACCAGCCCATCCACCACCACCGCATCCACCACCGCATCCACCCCATCCACCACCACCACATCCACCACATCCACCATCACCACCACATCCACCATCACATCCACCATCACATCCACCATCACATCCACCATCACATCCACCACCACATCCACCACCACATCCACCACCACCACATCCACCACCACTTCACCACCGCATCCACCACCACCACATCCACCATCACATCCACATCCACCATGACATCCACCGCCACATCCACCACCGCATCCACCACCACATCCACCACCACCACATCCACCACCGCCACATCCACCACCACCACATCCAGCACCACCACTGCCACATCCACCACCACCACCGCATCCACCACCATATCCACCACCACATCCACCACTTCCACCACATTCACCACCACCACATCCACCACCACCACATCCACCACCACATCCACCACCACCACATCCACCACCACTACATCCACCACCACATCCACCACCACATCCACCACCTCATCCACCACCGCATCCACCACCACCACATCCACCACCACTTTCACCAAATCCACAACCACCACATCCACCACCACCACATCACCACCACATTCACCACCACCACCACATCCACCACATCACATCCACCACCCCCACCACCAACACATCCACCATCACATCCACCATCACCTCCACATCCACCATGACATCCACCGCCACATCCACCACCACATCCACCACATCCACCACCACATCCACCACCACCGCATCTACCACCACCGCATGCACCACCACCACCACACCCACCACCACTACATCCACCACCACATCCACTACAACCACCACCACCGCATCCACCACCACCACCGCATCCACCACCGCATCCACCACCGCATCCACCACCGCATCCACCACCACATCCACCACCACATCCACCATCACCACCACATCCACCATCACATCCACCATCACATCCACCACCACATCCACCGCATCCACCACCACATCCACCGCATCCACCACCACATCCACCACCACTTCCACCACCACATCCACCACTTCCAACGCATCCACCACCACCACCACCACATCCACCACCACATCCACCACCATATCCATCACCACATCCACCACCACCTCATCCACCACCACATCCACCACCACATCCACCACCACCTCATCCACCACCTCCTCATCCACCACCTCATCCACCACCTCATCCACCACCGCATCCACCACCACTACATCCACCACACCCACCACCATCGCTTCCACCACCACCGCATCCACCACCACATCCACCACCACATCCACCATCACATCCACCACCACCACCACCACCACATCCACCACCACCACCACCACCACCACCACATCCACCACCACCACATCCACCACCACATCCACCACCACATCCACCACCACTTCCACCGCATCCACCACTACCACATCCACCACCACATCCACCACCACTTCCACCGCATCCACCACCACCACATCCACCACCACATCCACCACCACCACCACATCCACCACCACCACCACATCCACCACCACATCCACCACCACCACATCCACCAGCACATCCACCACCTCATCCGCCACCTCATCCACCACCGCATCCACCACCACCACCACATCCACCATACCCACCACCATCACTTCCACCACATCTACAACCACCACATCCACCACCACCACATCCACCACATCACCACCACATCCACCACCACCACCACATCCACCACATCACATCCACCACCCGCACCACCACCACATCCACCATCACATCCACCATCACCTCCACATCCACCATGACATCCACCGCCACATCCACCACCACATCCACCACATCCACCACCACATCCACCACCACCGCATCTACCACCACCGCATGCACCACCACCACCACACCCACCACCACTACATCCACCACCACATCCACTACAACCACCACCACCGCATCCACCACCACCACCGCATCCACCACCGCATCCACCACCGCATCCACCACCGCATCCACCACCACATCCACCACCACATCCACCATCACCACCACATCCACCATCACATCCACCATCACATCCACCACCACATCCACCGCATCCACCACCGCATCCACCACCACATCCACCACCACTTCCACCACCACATCCACCACTTCCAACGCATCCACCACATCCACCACCACATCCACCACCAGCTCATTCACCACCACATCCACCACCACATCCACCACCACCTCATCCACCACCTCATCCACCACCTCATCCACCACCGCATCCACCACTACTACATCTACCACACCCACCACCATCACTTCCACCACCACCGCATCCACCACCACATCCACCATCACATCCACCATCACATCCACCACCACCACATCCACCACCACCACATCCACCACCACATCCACCACCACATCCACCACCACATCCACCACCACATCCACCACCACTTCCACCGCATACACCACTACCACATCCACCACCACATCCACCACCACTTCCACAGCATCCACCACCACCACATCCACCACCACCACCACATCCACCACCACCACCACATCCACCACCACATCCACCACCACCACATCCACCAGCACATCCACCACCTCATCCGCCACCTCATCCACCACCGCATCCACCACCACTACCACATCCACCATACCCACCACCATCACTTCCACCACCACTTTCACTACATCCACAACCACCACATCCACCACCTCCACCACATCCGCCACCACCACCACATCCACCACCACATCCACCCCACATCCACCACTATCACCACCACATCCACTATCACCACCACCACCACATTCACCACCACCATATCCCACAGATCCACCACCACCACATCTATATGTGTGTGGCTCTGTGTGTGTGTGTAGGTGCAAATGCAATCTTCTTGGATTTTCGTCACAATAAAATACACTGAACATAATCTTCACAAAAGTTATTTACAAACGTTTAAGCTATTGCCATTCCAAATTACAATAACTTTTATTTAAGTATTAAATATTTACAAAATTAAAAGCCATTGTTATTTGTAATATCAAGACATCTAAGTCACGTAAATACAACACACATTGCATTACAAATGCTATAGGTGTCACATTTGCAAAAGTTAAAACTATTGACGTAACTGACAAAGCTATTAATTTTGTTACTTTCAAAACCAACACATAAATGAAAAAGTGTCATTTACAATACCAATAGCTCAAACTTTCCTAATGCGATACCTATTGCATTTCCAATGCTTGTCTTCAGTGGCTGTTGGCTGTTGTTTCAACTTTATGTTACTCAGGGGTTTTCTTGTTTCATGTAAATCCTGTAAAACAGCCAAACGATCTTTGATATCAAAGGATTTTTCTTCTACCCCTGAAGTGTGACAATCAAGATCCTGAATGAGCATTCTAGTGCCGAACAATAGTCCGTATGGAGGGAGACCTTTTAGAGAATTTCTTGGCAGATTATTAAGACTACGTAGTATGCTTGTTAAATGTTTGACCCACCCATCACCTGAACCTAATACCCTCGCCGTTATAGATTGCTTTATGTCCCGTTTTTTTCTTTCCACTACCGCATTTCCCTCAGGATGGCAGGGCGAAGAGTACCGCAATGCAATGCCCATGCTGTTCATGGCCTCTTTGTAAGCTCGAGAGCTAAACGCAGGACCCTGATCAGAATGTAGCATGCCAAGTACGTATGTGCCGATAAAGACTCGCAAATCTTTTATAACAGTTCTGGCGTCAGCCGAGGGCTGGGGTTTACATTTTAAGTGAATTCAGTCTTAATAATTATGGGAACGCATTCCTTCGACCGGATTTATGTGCTATAGATAGCCTGATAAGATCTAATAGTGGTATCTGGGCTATTGGCTGGTCCGGTTCACAACTGCGATCTCTGTTGCAGTCCTCACAATTTTTTGCAAAATTCTAGATATCTACGCTCATTCCCGGCCACCAGTACTCTGATTGTAATTCCATCAGAGATTTCAGGATCTCTTGGTGCCTCAGACCCAATCCCATGTGTGCGTCTTCAATCAAGAAAACTCTCTGGTTCGTGTTTGGAATTACTCTATCCCCCACTCCAGGGATTCGAGCAAACGGAACGGAGTTTGCATCAATTATGTATGTATTACTGAGTGGATAGGTGAGAGGTAATGCTGCATAATCACCTTTTAATGAGGCTTTTACCGCTAGCATGGTTTCTCCATGGTTTCCCCATCTTTGTGTTTTTCTGAACGCTTTTCAGTGGCTACGGAGGCCGGTTGGACGGCTTCCGCTGTGGCTGTGTTAGCCAATGAATTCCCTTTTACGTGAACGCCATCACGTCGATGACTCAGTGCGTATTTCACGTGAGTCTTTCGTAGTTCTTTCTTTACAAGATCTACTTGTTCCCAAAGCGTTTTATGCTTTATTGTGGCACCTGGGTCATCTTTGTAACCGTTATTACTCCATGTTTGCATGTCACTGTTGTATGATTTGACGCAGAAATACGAATCACACACCGCTAGTGTGGGGAATTCGCGATCCGCATTTTCAAGCCCCATCTTTAAAGATCTTATTTCAGCTCGCTGAGCTGAACAGTTTCTGAGTGATTCAGTTTTGGTGATCATCGGTTTGAATTTACCAGAGCGCCAGCGGCCTTTAACAAACGCGCACGCTGCATTGAAGGATTTTTTATTTACATCGTAGTGTTGTGCGAATCTGTCCATATAGATTACTCAAGTGTATTGTTCCAGAGGCAGAATTTCGATTGGCAGAGGATATTCTCGTTCATATTCTAGATCTTCTAGTTTTTTCAGTTTCGGGTAAAAATAGTATTTCACGTCTTGTGTAGCAAAAGAATTTTCCCATTCTATCCATTTTGGATCTAATGCCACTGTATTCAGATTAAGTGGACTTGTTAATGCCTCAAGGGCTGATTCTGCTGTATAAACAGATATTCTTTTGCCTTGGGCTAGGGCTCTTTCTTTTGCTACAGCAGTTTGAACCGCTGTCAGAATGTTTTCTGTGGAGCTGAATTTCATTTCAGCTTGAGTGTACAAATGTGATTTGTAAGCTATAGGTACCGTTTCTCCCTCATTAGAGGTCAGGTATGTGAATCCGCATCTTCCTGGGATGACTCGGATTACAAGATTGCGTATGTTTTCACGAGTTTGTAATTTTGTTTTAGCTTGTTGCGTGTTTATCTAGGTTCCTGATCGATACTGTGACCTTATGCCCCTATTCGGCTATAAATCCATTTATTCCCTATATTGGCATAACCGTTCAAGTGCGATTTTCTGAAAAGTCATCTCTGGCCTCACACGAACAGAGCCACATTCCAGCATAGTTCCCTCTGCCACTTCCTTTGCGACCAATTAGTGCAATGACAGAGCAGTAGTCACTATCTGATATTCCTAGATAACACTCCGAGTTCTTCAACAAGATAAAAACTTAGCAAACCTGGAAATCCCCGCTTGCTATATTTTGATTAGTAATAGAACTCTAATGAGCAACTGATAACTATCACTTCCTAGTGACATCTTTAATTGACGTCTTATGCCCAGCAAACTTGCGTCAAACCCGGCACCTGTCAGGTATAAATATTACCAACGTTGCCTTAAGCAATGGAGAGCTGTGAGCTGTGAGCTGCAAGACCCCGTGTTGGTAAATCTAGCACTCTGTCGCTGCAGCCTGCTATCCTGTGGTGGTGAAGCTGCTGATACCATTATCGCCGCTAAAGCGCGAACTATGGTGCAGTACGCTTAAGGAGCTGAACAGCCGTCCCTCTGCGAAGACATCCAGCAGATTCCAGCTGCCCGCGGACGCTGTCCCCCCTCCTTCCTCGACGCGCTGAAGAGAAGCCGCTGCCTTTCTCGTGCAGAGAAATCCAGTCCCGGCGCTTCCGGTTTACCCTCGCGGGTGACTGGGATATCGAGAGAGACCCCTGAAGGAGATACCAATCCTCCATCATTCTATTCAGAGGTATGGTGTTGACTAAACCCTTAGACGAGAATTCTTGAAACAAACCTTGGCAAAACCAACTTAACTTAAGCTACTTACTTACTCCCCTTCTCACGTGTTAGGCTTAGGTCAGGCACACTGGGGTAGGCTTAGTTAGAAGCACCAGTTGAGTATGTTAGCCTAATGTATATATGACTGTATATATATGTGTTTTATTACTTTTAAACCATTGTATGGCTAAGAAACCATATCAATGCTTTTACAGTTCTATTTCGCAATACTTATCTTACTGTACGTACTTTTTATAATAACAATTATTGCAATTGTGGCAATACATTTCTCTTGTACGAGAAGAAAGACTGTGCAATAAATGTTAACCCTTTATTGACAAACACCCGTCTCTCTATTCTCTACATCTCGTGAAAGTAAACTGCACTAGACTGACTGAGTGAAATACATGTCTATTGTTTCACACGACCCTAGAGATCGACTCTTGATCTGAGGAGCAAAGTTGTCATGTTGCACGGTTGTTGGAAAGCTGAATCCCTTCTTCTCTGTGCCAAGGAAGCTGATCACTTCCTATGCAGAGAAGAAAGTTTCCAGTGACCTCTGAGCTAGTTGGTAACACAACCCAATTAAGTTTAGCATAGTCAGTGGAGGCCTGGAATATCCGCAGTTCCACGTCGATACTACTGTTTATGTTATTCCAATGCGCAGGGCCTAGTGGGAAACTAGGAACTACACTACATGGCGCCCAACGTTTGGTAAGGCGATAAACTAACGCAAGACGTTAGAGTAACTCAGTCGTGCATATTTCACACAGACCCCTTTCTCCCGTAAATACTCCAATAGACGTCTGGAGTGGGTGAAAGGTTAAAATCCGCCCGACCTTAGTAGGAAGAGATTCCTATGTAAAGCAATGGTTTATTCAACATTGAAGGATACAGTGTTCCAAAATATTGTGCACCTAATCTTTGTCTCCTTGGAGACCTACTCTGCAAACCTTGCATTTTTACAATGCCAGAAAATAACGGAACCTCTGGGGCCGCAGTAGATGCGACTCAGCAAGGTCCCGAATACACAGACCCGGATGCTATAATCATCCCGGTCAACTTAAGAAGATCTATAACGTTAAAACTTATAGAAAACGGACTGACACCTCAAGGTGGTACAGTAATTTTCGTGATAGAGGCTCACGAGTATCGGCAGACAGAGGTATTCTATTCATGGATAAACTTTCCAGCGGCAAACGCTAGAACACAAGAGTTTCACTATTACAAAATAGAGAAACCTCCGGAAGAGTACGCTCCTTTCGAGGAGATTGAAATTCCACTTAAATTTCAAGAGCACCTGCTCTGGTTTAATGGCGCCCTAAAACACAATGATCACATAACTAGGCTCGGTCCTCTAGGGAGACCAGGAGCAACGTGGCCGGTTCTAGCCAGCTACACACCACATGCTGACATTGCAAAAATGTCTAAGGAAGAGCTGTTAGTACAGCTAAACACATTAATAAAAATACATAGGCAATTAGTCCAATATGTAATGCGGACTGCAACAGTCCAGCCAGCTGTTAATTCACACCAGCTGACCCCTCACCAGGGGAACACAAATAAAATTACACCACAGAACATACAGTCATGTCTTGGTAAAACACCCGTAAAACGGGAACAAATTCCTTTCTGGTTAGCACAGAAAATCACTCAAATAGAGGCAGTATTTCCTGATACTACCCCTATTGAGAAACACAGAATCTTGACCATCTGCCTTCCTATGGGAATCGCACCACACGTGGAGGACTGCGACACTTGGGGTACAGTCTTTGCTTCCATTTATACAAAAACACACGGTGTTCCGTCTATGGCGGTAATACCAGAAGTGCTAAAACAGATTCAAAATGAATTCGGTCCAGAGCCCGCTTTAAATCTAGGTATGAAATTACTGAAAGACTTCAAGCAGGTCTCGGCTATATTATTAGCCAACATTAGAGGAGAAGCAGCATCTGTGGCGATCCGCCAGAAGTTGAAGGAAACAGATATAAAAGATCCTGTTGAGCTTGCAAAAATCATAGAAAAATGCTATGAAGAATTAGGTAGAGACAGCTTGGGTGGGAAACCAGTAAAGCCCCAACTGCTCGAAAGTCCGGAAAAATTATTTATTAAAAATAATTCAAACACTCCTAAAAAGAGCTGGGATGGAAATAAACAATCCACTCCCAAGGAAAAAGTTTTCCAGTCCAGAGGAAGGTCTCCTCGACGGAGGGAAAGAACTCCGACTCGAGAACGCCAGTCTCCCCAGAGGGAGCCCTCTGAGAAAAGATATAACCTTAGAAATAGGGATAATCTGAAAAAACCTGATAGATATCAAAGTATTGATACACGTCCCTCTCGATCTCTTCCACAGAATTCGGAAAGAAGAGGACGGTCAGACCCAGGAGAGCACACCAAGTCCAAAGACAAGGAACCTGCTCAGAGTAAAAAATCTCAATTTCCTAAAAAGAAGGTAGCCAGTATTAGAGTAATCAACCATGCCGATAATACTGAGGACACAGTTGAAAAACGGGGAGTGGGCATTGACAATGTTGGACAGTGCAGCAGAAATCAGTATAGCGCGCAAGAACTTGATGAGTCATCTGGAGACAGTGGACACGAATGAGTACATTCAGGTTGAAACTGCCGACACCAGACTTAGCGAGCCCCATAAAATATACGAAATAACATTGCGTATGGAGGGTGATAAGACTAGGAAAATTAAGGGTCTATTTTGGGATAAGCTCTCAAAAGGCTATGATATTCTGTTAGCTGAAAAAGATTGGCCCCCGGAGTTTGTCAGGGAGTGCCCTCGTGGCGAAGAAGTGATTATGCCTGCCTTCTCGAATCACATACCGATTCACAAAAAATATACATATGCAAGGAAATGGGCAGTGGCCCAGGCACCTGCATTGTATAAAAATCATGTAGGATGGGATGAGGACTCTCCTCCTCACAAAATCCAATTAAAAAGTGAACCAACTGCCCAACGGCAGTATCCCATAAAGCAAGAAGCTAAAAAACAGGTCAGGGAGATCTTAGATCAACTTGAGTACCAGGGGGTGATTGAAACATGCACCTCTCAAATGAACAATCCTTTGTTTCCTGTCTCCAAGCCAGACAATTCATATCGTCTAGTTTTGGACTACAGACATCTTAATACATGTTGCAAAACTTTTGCAGTACAAAACTCGCATAGTGCAGCCCTAATGAATAACATAGTTAGGAAAAAATATAAAACGACATTAGACATTTCTAATGGTTTCTTTTGTCAAAACATTGCACCAGAAAGCAGATATTTGACCGCTTTCTCCGCATTTGGGTCACAGAAAAAATTCTGTCGACTCCCACAGGGGTTCAAGAACAGCCCAGGACTATTCTCAGCTAGCGTAACAGAGTTACTACAAATCTATGATGATGAAGCATTATCTTACGTAGATGATATTTATCTCACAGATGACGACTTGGATACTCACTTGAAAAGAGTGAACACCATTATACTTGGGTTCGCAGCAGAGGGTTACAAATTCAACTTTAAAAAGTCTCGAATTGCCCATCTGACGGTACTGTTTTTAGGGTACGAATTATCAAGTGAAGGGAAAAGCCTAGCGGACAACTTCTTAGAGAAGTGCGCTGTACTCCAAGCTCCAAAAACGCTGAAGAATTTACAATCCATTCTAGGTTTTCTGAATTTCGGAAGAACTTACATTATAAATTATGCAGAGAGGGTTAAACCTCTCTACGAACTAATAAAACCTGATTTTAAACAAATCAATTGGACTCAAAAACACACAGAAATTTTGAGATCACTGCAAACAGACATGTTAGCAAAAACAAAATTAGATACACGTGACAACACGATCGATCTTGTAATCCGAGTCATCCCAGGAAGATGCGGATTCACATACCTAACCTCTAATGAGGGAGAAAAGGTACCAATTTCAATTAAATCTCACTTGTACACACAAGCAGAAAAAGCATTCAGTCACACAGAAAGAACTGTGAACGCAGTGCAAATCGCATTAGCAAATGAAAGAGAACTAGCACACGGCAAACGGATTAATATCCTTACAGCGGAATCCGCCTTCGAGGCGCTATTCAGCCCAGTAAACCTGCCTACAGTGTCACTGGATCCGAAATGGATACAGTGCATAGATTCTCTAGGAGCGGAAGACGTAAAATACTATTTCGCCCCGCAATACGAAGAACTGAATGATTTAGAGTATGAAGAAGAATATCTTCTGCCAATCGAAATTCTGCCTCTCCCACAATATGCCTGTATAATCTATACAGATAGCTCTGTACAGCATTTCAACGTAGAGAGAAAATCCTACGACGCAGCATGTGCGATCATTAAATGTCGTTGGCTGTGCGGTAAAATCAGACCGAAAGTAACAAAAACCGAATCAGTAAAGTACTGTTCGGTTCAGAGAACTGAAATCAGATCTTTAAAGATGGCGCTTGAAAATGCAGAACGCGAATTCCCGACACTTATAGTGTGCGATTCTCATTTTTGCGTCAACTCTTACAACAATAAACTGCAGAGTTGGATCAAAAACGACTACAAAGATGACACAAGTGCCACAATAAAGCATAAATTGCTCTGGAACGAGGTAGCTCTTTTAAGTAAAGAACTACAAAAGACTCTCGTGATTCACGCACAGAGTCTTCAACGTGATGGCGTTCACGTTGCAGGGAATTCATTGGCTAATACAGCCACCGCGGAAGCAACTAAACCGGCTTCCGTAGCCACAAAAAAGCGTACAGATAAATACATAGACGGGGAAACCATGCTGGCAGTAAGAACGACCGTAAAAGACGACTGTCCAGCACTACCCGTAAACTAGCCACTCAATTATGCATACATAATCGATGCAAACTCCGTTCCTTTTGCTCGAATCCCTGGAGTGGGGGACAGAGTAATTCCAAACACGAACAGGAGAATATTTTTAATAGCAGACGCACATATGGGTTTGGGTCTGAGACACCAAACAATTAAGGTTTCTCTGACTGAATTACAATCAGTATTCTGGTGGCCGGGAATGAGTGTAGAACACCAAATATATGCAAACAACTGTGAAAACTGCAATAGGGATCGCAGTAGTGAACCATGCTACCGGCTACCGATCAGAAAGAGCGTAACGCTGCCTGCACCCCAACCTGCGTCCTATTAATCAGTTAAGGCTAAAAGCACTTAAAAAATGAGGCCCCCAGCGCTCGGCTGACGCTAGAACGGTTATAAAAGATTTGCGAGTCTTTATCGGCACATACGCAATTACCACGTTCCATTCTGACCAGGGTCCTGCTTTCAGCTCTCGAGCTTATAAGAAGGCCATGGCCAGCATGGGAATTGGGTTGCGGTATTCTTGTCCGTCATACCCCGGAAGGGAATAGTGTGGTAGAAAGAAAAAAACGTGACATAAAGCAATCTATAACAGCGAAGGTATTAGGTTCAGGCGCTGGGTGGGTCAAACATTTAATAAGTGTCCAGACTAATCTTAACAACATGCCAAGAAATTCTCTAAAAGGTTTCAGCCCATACGAACTATTGTTCAGAATTAGAATGCGAGTTCAGGACCTCGATAGTCAGATGTCAGTGGTACAAGAGGAAACAAAGCACTTTGATGTAAAGGATCGTTTGGCTGTTTTACAGGAACTGAATGAAACAAGAAAATCATTAAGCAACATAAAGTTAAAGCAACAGCCAAGTACCACTGACGAGGCACCACCCGCAACAGCCCCAGCAAGGCCTGTCTGGATTCCAAAGATTGGGGATCTAGTCAGAGAAAAGATCGCGGTTAAGAAGGAATTTGGGCCTTCTTACAGAAAAGCAGTACCTGTCTTGGCAGTCACCGGAACAAGATCAGTTGTGCTACCGCCCCTTGCTGGTAAAAAGGAGAACAGAGTTGTGTCCATCGATCTGGTAAAACCACAAGCATGTGGCCTGTAATCTTGCTGTTACCGCGGCCAGGACTTGGAATACTCTCCCCCTCCCCCTGAGATTAACTGAAAATTTTGTGACATTTAAGAAGGCACTTAAAACTTATCTTTTCAGAATTGCTTACTAATTTCTTCATTGAAAAAGAAAATTTCTGTTCTCTTCTTTCCCTTCGGCCACTTACCTGTTTCTTTTTACGCGCCAGGACACTCTGGTAGTATATGAGCGCGATATAAAACAGCTAAATAAATAATCAACAGTAGGCCCAGTGGACTCCCAAGAAACAACAGAATACCCAAACTTGCAACAATCCAAGAGGTTCAAACTGAAAGACTAATCACATTCGATCAGCCTGCAGTGCACAATGAAGGACTATGCAATAATGCCATGGAACTCGTGCCTCTTGAAACACAGATTGAAACAGTTCGTCAAGAAACAACACCAGTCTACAATAATGTGGCATCAGAAAGTGCTACAGAGAGACAGATTGAAAGAACAATCCCATCAATTGACAGAACTGCCTCTGGTTATTTCATCAACTTCGACAACTTCTCTGAAGATCAAAACGACCCCGAAGTGATGCCAGAAACAAAAAAGTCTTTTAAAGAAAAAGCAACAGAACTCTTTCATGAACTGAAGGAAGTCTACCTTATTTCCCCTTGGCTAGAGTTCTGGTTCGGTCTAGGTGTATTTTTCCTCCTGCTTTGGCTCATCATGGTACTGTGTTTGGGAAAATTCATTGAAGGAAAATATATTACAATGGACACAGCAAGTCAGAACATCAACCTAGTCCTGAAAACACACAGATCATCCCACGTGAAGAAAAGAGAACTGTCAACAGTAAATGTCACAGCAATTCCAATACCTGGTGGGGTAGTATGGGAGAAAACAGACTATGAGATATATGGTCCGGTCGAAATCCTGAAGTATCCTCATCAACTAAAGGTTTCCTTAAGTGACTTTGTGACACCTAGTACATTCTCTGATGATTGGGACTTTAACAGTATTAATGACATGATGTCTGATTTAGTAATGTCAGCTAGATTCACAGATCATGATTATTTACAAGGTTCATCTAGTTATGAGCAATTATTCTGTTACACCCACTATGGGGATCATTACTTGCATAAATCTGCACAGCCTAGAAATGTTTTTATGTATAACCAATGGGAACATTGTTCTACACCACCTAAAAGCAGGTCTAAAGCATTTTTTGAGAAATTCAAATACTTCTCAGGGTTTAACACCAGTGATGCAGAAACGTTTTATTACAAACTGTTAGATAAAACAGGAATGAAAACAATGCTGACAAATTCTAAATTGATATATTCAGAAGCATTTTATGACAAAATGATGACATTTGGTTTTGATTATTGGAAAAATAATATTGAAACGAAAACAATTTGGGGTACAAAAGATTGGCAGGTGCAAGGCATAGAAGCACTATTTAGAACCTGTATGATACCAGAACAAATGTTGTTTTTAAATGACACAATACACCAAACATCTTGTCTTGGCCTAGCTAAGATCAAAGACCTTAAAACACCGTCTATACCAAAGCCAATACCTGAAAATGCAACTGCAGATATTGAGTTAGACGTAACACAAATTTTAAATTTGAACAGAACACATCCTGATTGGAAAAAGTGGTTAATCTGGCCTACTGACACAAACAGCTGTCAAGATAGATTCCTGAATAAAACACAGGGGTTAAAAATGACCAGATTAGACTCGAGATATTCCCAGAGACAACATCCAGGGATTATAACAACATACAGTGTAGGGAAACTCTGCCTCGAATGGCTTACTTCGTCCACACTGGCTGAAATTAAGCAACACTTGTCTTTACTAAAAGATGGTGCTGATTTGCGCGATTTCATTCTTGGACCACGCAAACAGCGTCAGAAGCATTTCATAGCGACCAGTATCTATGCTGCGTACAACGAGGCTTGGAAAGTAAAGCAAATTGAAACTGCTGAAAAAATACGAGAAATTGATCGTATTAATTTGGAGAAATCACTTTCTGTGGTAGACAATGGTTTAATGACTCTGTCTTCCAGAATATATTCGTTGGACAATATTGTATCCTCTGCCTTTGATGTGATAGACAGAGACATGCTAATGTTACAACATGGCCAGTCTCAATTAAGCTCTATTATAGAACTAGGCTGGACGCTGCAAAATCTTCGTTCAGGCTATGTGCCTTGGCGTTTAATCAACACAACGCCATTATTTTCCAGTTTTAACCTTACTGATAAACAGATCAGTTTGGCACAGAAAGGAGCAGACTATACAATCCTGAGCATCGAAAAACTCGAGAGATTACCATTGACAATGTCAGAGAGTCCTGTCATTGAATGGATAATACACGGAAGTATCACAATTCCGATAACAACTTTCCGATTTAAAAAGTGCCTTGAGTACATACCTGCTGGCCAGTATGAACAATTGGGTAAAGGATATGTAAAATCCGAATGGAAATTACCATACACTCATTCTTGCTATAGTGACAGCAACAAAAATGTATTTCTTAGTGGTAACAACTGTAAACATTCACTAAGCGGTATACTTTTGTGTCAGGGTATTAATTTACACGGAGCATGTGATGGAAATTCAAACAACCTTTCATGCCACCAGCTAGTCACACCTGCAACTCAGATAGAGCCCTTCTTTATGCAACTTTCGAACGGGAGTTACATTCTTAGAACGGATCACAGATGTTGTGGCCTCGTGCCAGGGAAAAGTTATCTAGTAGAAGTAACATCCATGGTCAAATGCTGTATGCAAGCATTGTTTCCGAGTGGGCCTCCAGACATAGTGACTCCCATCTGGCCTCGTCTGAATCTCTATTCTATACAAATTGATACTTTAAGCAAAGTTAAATCTGTACTTTTACAGACAACAGTGCCTATAATGTCATCTAAAGAGACGTATGATCTTCTAGTTGCAAGGACAGCTACTGAAGTTCATGACCTTTCATCAACAAATTGCCCCGTGCATTTCGTAGAAATGTTCAGCCAACTCCTTAACATGTCTAGTGCAACAAGCATCCCAGGCATATTTAAGACAGTCTTTACGGGGCTGCTAACACCCTTCCAGGCAATTTTGGGAATCTTTCCTAATTTTGTGCACTCCATTTTTGGCGGCATACCATTATTTTTGGGACTCGTCGCAGGGATTCTATTTTTGACCCTCCTGCTTTGTTATGGCAAGCCTCGGCTCAGACATAGCTCCCATGGGAATGGAAGAGACAATCCTAGCAATGCGCTACCGGGACAGGATAACTAACGTCCTTGGATTGGCCAGGCTGAGAGATCTAAACATGACCTGGTTCCTTTCATTCAGACCAACATGGCAAAATTGCATTTTACCTGTGCTGAGATGTATGCTTTGCGGAGATGAATGCGTGTTGGACATCTGTCTTTCACTTCCATCAGCAGTACCAATGGACGTCGATACTTTGCTCAGTCCAATAACGGCTCACACATTGTGTTGTCCCCAGCGGCTACCAATCCTGATGACGGCATTTGTGGAGACTCCTGTACTACAGCCAAGTGGTAACAGTGGAGCGAGTGACAAAAGCAACATCATCCAGGTACAACATTCTGTGAGCATTGCTGGTCCTGCCTTCGATGACAGCAATCATTCTCACACCTGCCAAGTTACAACGCTATCTAATTTGGTTGAACTATCACCTGAATTTGTAGACCAATTCTTTGAGAGCCTGTCTGATACGATGTTCTCACCCGTACAGAAACAATAACTTTTAGAAGCTTTTCCGACACACAGCGTTCCCATGAACTCTGAATTCGGCCTTCAGTTTTGATCAACAAAAACTGCCAAGAGCTTTGAAAATCTATTTTCTTTGAATTGGACAATTTTTCTAACATTGACCTTTTTTTGGCACGAACAATTCTTTGCTTAACGTAAAAACTATTCTTAGAGAACAGAAGCTTCACACTTCTATTTCTAAACAAATCTAGTGACATAACAATACTACACCAGCCTCTAGCACACATGTTATTACAATGCATTTTTATGTGATGATTTATCTCGCATTTCTTCTGTCAGAGATACTTCATGTGTAATTCTTTATGCATAATCGTTCATTGATTTCATATGCAATAATTTTTTGAATGATTTCTATGCTTCAAAAACGTACAGTACCTAAATCCATGTATTACAAGTACGCCTATTTCGAATGCATTTATGTATTTTGGGGTGGGCAATGTTACACATGCATCTAATTGCTTTAGTTTTAGTAATTTTGATGGACATTAACCCGTGGAGTGTGTGTTGCGTGTTTATCTAGGTTCCTGATCGATACTGTGACCTTATGCCCCTATTCGGCTATAAATCCATTTATTCCCTATATTGGCATAACCGTTCAAGTGCGATTTTCTGAAAAGTCATCTCTGGCCTCACACGAACAGAGCCACATTCCAGCATAGTTCCCTCTGCCACTTCCTTTGCGACCAATTAGTGCAATGACAGAGCAGTAGTCACTATCTGATATTCCTAGATAACACTCCGAGTTCTTCAATAAGATAAAAACTTAGCAAACCTGGAAATCCCCGCTTGCTATGTTTTGATTAGTAATAGAACTCTAATGAGCAACTGATAACTATCACTTCCTAGTGACATCTTTAATTGACGTCTTATGTCCAGCAAACTTGCGTCAAACCCGGCACCTGTCAGGTATAAATATTACCAACGTTGCCTTAAGCAATGGAGAGCTGTGAGCTGTGAGCTGCAAGACCCCGTGTTGGTAAATCTAGCACTCTGTCGCTGCAGCCTGCTATCCTGTGGTGGTGAAGCTGCTGATACCATTATCGCCGCTAAAGCGCAAACTATGGTGCAGTACGCTTAAGGAGCTGAACAGCCGTCCCTCTGCGAAGACATCCAGCAGATTCCAGCTGCCCGCGGACGCTGTCCCCCCTCCTTCCTCGACACGCTGAAGAGAAGCCGCTGCCTTTCTCGTGCAGAGAAATCCAGTCCCGGCGCTTCCGGTTTACCCTCGCGGGTGACTGGGATATCGAGAGAGACCCCTGAAGGAGATACCAATCCTCCATCATTCTATTCAGAGGTATGGTGTTGACTAAACCCTTAGACGAGAATTCTTGAAACAAACCTTGGCAAAACCAACTTAACTTAAGCTACTTACTTACTCCCCTTCTCACGTGTTAGGCTTAGGTCAGGCACACTGGGGTAGGCTTAGTTAGAAGCACCAGTTGAGTATGTTAGCCTAATGTATATATGACTGTATATATATGTGTTTTATTACTTTTAAACCATTGTATGGCTAAGAAACCATATCAATGCTTTTACAGTTCTATTTCGCAATACTTATCTTACTGTACGTACTTTTTATAATAACAATTATTGCAATTGTGGCAATACATTTCTCTTGTACGAGAAGAAAGACTGTGCAATAAATGTTAACCCTTTATTGACAAACGCCCGTCTCTCTATTCTCTACATCTCGTGAAAGTAAACTGCACTAGACTGACTGAGTGAAATACATGTCTATTGTTTCACACGACCCTAGAGATCGACTCTTGATCTGAGGAGCAAAGTTGTCATGTTGCACGGTTGTTGGAAAGCTGAATCCCTTCTTGTCTGTGCCAAGGAAGCTGATCACTTCCTATGCAGAGAAGAAAGTTTCCAGTGACCTCTGAGCTAGTTGGTAACACAACCCAATTAAGTTTAGCATAGTCAGTGGATGCCTGGAATATCCGCAGTTCCACGTCGATACTACTGTTTATGTTATTCCAATGCGCAGGGCCTAGTGGGAAACTAGGAACTACACTACAAGCTAACATGTCTGTTTGCAATGATCTCAAAATCTCTGTGTGTTTCTGAGTCCAATTGATTTGTTTGAATTCTTGTCTTATCAATTCATAGAGAGGTTTAACCCTCTCAGCATAATTTAGAATGTATGTTCTTCCAAAATTCAGGAAACCTAGTATTGATCGTAAATTCTTCAGCGTTTTTGGTGCTTGGAGTACAGCACATTTCTCTAAGAAATTGTCTGCCAGGCTTTTGCCTTCACTTGATAATTCATATCCTAAAAATAGGACTGTTAGATGGGTGATTCGTGACTTTTTAAAGTTGAATTTGTAACCCTCTGATGCGAACCCAAGTATTATGGTGTTCACTCTTTTTAAGTGAGTCTCCAGGTCATCATCTGTGAGATAGATGTCATCGACATAAGATAATGCCTCATCATCATATATTTGTAGTAACTCTGTTACCCTTGCTGAGAATAATCCTCGGCTATTCATGAATCCCTGTGGGAGTCGGCAAAATTGTTTTTGCGATCCCATTATTGAGAAAGCGGTCAAATACCTGCTTTCAGCTGCAATGTTTTGACAGAAGAATCCATTAGAGATATCTAATGTCGTTTTATATTTATTGCGCACAATGTTATTCATTAGTGCTGCACTATGTGAGTTTTGTACTGCAAATGTTTTACAACAGGAGTTAAGGTGTCTGTAGTCCAAAACTAGACGATATGAATCGTCTGGCTTGGAGACCGGAAACAAAGGATTGCTCATTTGAGAGGTGCATGTTTCGATTACCCCTTGATATTCAAGTTGATCTATGATCTCCCTGACTTGCTTTTTAGCTTCTTGTTTAACTGGGTACTGCCTTTGTGCAGTGGGCTGATTTTTTAACTAGATTTTGTGGTGAGGAGAATCCTCATCCCATCCTGCATGGTTTTTGTATAAAGCAGGAGCTTGGGCCACTGCCCATTTTCTTGCCAATGTGCATTTTTTATGAATCGGAATATGATTTGAGAAGGCAGGCATAATTATTTCTTCGCCATGAGGGCACTCCCTGACAAACTCTGGTGGCCAGTCTTTCTCAGCTAACAGAATGTCGTAGCCTTTAGAAAGTTTTTCCCAAAAGAGACCTTTTATTTTCCTAGTTTTATCTTCCTCTATACGTAATGTTATTTCATATAGTTTATGGGGCACACTAACTCGCGTGTCTGCAGTTTCCACCTGAATGTATTCATTCGTGTCCACTGTCTCCAGAAGATTCATCAGGATCTTGCGAGCTATTGTCACTTCTGCTGCGCTGTCTAGCATTGTCTGTGCCCACTCTCCGTTTTTCAGTTGTGTCCTCAGAATTCTCGGCATGTTTAATTTTAATACTTGCTACCTTCTTTCTGGGAAATTGTAATTTTTTACTTTGATGAGCAGGTTCCTTGTCTTTGGACTTGACGTGCTCTTCTCTGTGTTCTGACCGTCCTCTTCTTTCCGATTTCTGTGTGGAAGATCGAGAAAGATTGAGTGAGAAGGATCGAGAGGGACGTGTATCAACATCTTGATATCTGTCAGGTTTTCTTATTTTATCCTTTTTTCAGAGGGCTCCCTTTGGGGAGACTTGTCTTCTCGGCCTGGAGATCTCTCTCTCCGCTGAGGAGACTTTCCTCTGGACTGGAAATGTTTTTCCCTGGGAGTGGATTGTTTATTACCATCCCAACTCTGTTTTGGAGTTTTCAAATTTTTAATAAATGTTTTTTCAGAATTTTCAGTTAGTTGGGGTTTTACCGGTTTCCCACCCAAACTATCTCTTCCTAGTTCTTCATAGGATTTTTCTATGATTCTGGCGAGTTCAAATGAGCGGTCTGCTATATCTGTTTCCTTCAATTTCTGGAGGTACTTTATATCATTCCTTGCCAATTGAACTAATTCTCTATATGCCTTTGTTAATTCTTTTAGTTTAACTAGGAGTTCTTCGCTTGACATTGCTTCGATGTCCGGGTGTGTTGCATAGTTGCATAGGACCGGCCCCGTTGCTTCTGGTCTACCTAGTGGACTGAGCCTGGTGATATGATTATTAGGTTTTAGGGCGCCATTAAACCAGAGCTGGTGCTCTTGGTAATTTAGTGGGATTTCGATGTCCTCAAAAGGAGTGTATTCTCCCGGAGGTTCCTCTATTTTGTAATAGTGGGAGTCTTTTGTCACAGAGTGTGCTGCTTGAAAATGTATCCATGACTAAATTTCCTCTGTCTGCCGATTTTCATGTGCCCCTACCCTGAATATGATTGTACAACCTCGTGGTGTCAGTCCGTTTTCTATAAGTTTAAGAGTTATAGTTCTTCTTACATTATCCGGGATGATAATTGCACCCGGTTCATTTTCATTAAACCCTGTAACATCGAAACCCGGTTGATTTGCATCTACTGCAGCTCCACCGGTTTCGTTGCTGTCGCCGTTAGTCGACATTTTGTTTAATGAAAGTTTGCAGAACAGGTTTCCAAGGAGACAAAGATTAGGTGCACAATATTTTGGAACACTGTATCCTTCAACGTTGATCAAACCAAAAACGAATACATAGGATTCTCATCCTACTAAGTTCCGGCGGATATTAACCTTTCACCCACTCAGATGTCTTTTGGAGTTTTTACGGGAAAAGGGTTCTGTGTGAAAAAGCACGACTGAGTTACTCTAGTGTCTTGCGTTAGATTATCGCCTTACCAAATGTTGGGCGCCATGTAGTGTAGTTCCTATTTTCCCAATAGGCTCTGCGCATTGGAATAACATAAACAGCAGTGTAGACATAGGACTGAGGTCATCTAGGTCTCTACTGACTATGTTAAACTTAATTTAGGTTTGCGCCAGCTAGCTCAGAGGTCACTAGAAACTCTCTTGAATGAATAGGGAGGGATGAACTTCCCTGACTCAGACAAGAAGGGATTCAGTTTCTGACAACCGCATAAACATGACAACTTTGCTCCCTCAGAATAAGAGTGTATCTCTAGAGTCGTGTGAAAACAATAGGCAGCTATTTCACTCAGTCAACCGTGCATACTTAGTTTCACCAGAGTGCAGAGAAATAGAGAGACGGGCGTTTTCAATAAAAGGTGTTATTTATTGAGCAGTCTTCTTTCTCATGCAAGAGAAATGAATTGCCACAATTGCAATACTTATCATAAATTAAAGTGCGTACAGTAAAAGTAGTATTATGAAATAATACTGTAAAAGCATTGATATGGTTTCTTAGCCATATGATACTTTAAAATGGATAAAATATATACATTCATAAAAACATTTGACTAACGTACTCAACTGGTGCTTCTAACTACGCCTACCCCGGTGTACCTGACCTAAGCCTAATACTTGGGAAGGAGTAAGTAAGTAGCA
>NW_028242982.1:0-66437 GCF_964263255.1 Lissotriton vulgaris
GGCTGTGACTCTATTGACATCAAATCGAATGGTCGTAGGAAACCAGCAATCTACTGTTGCTGTGCCAACCACTACATAATTAAAATAAGGGTTTTGCACTGACCATTGTTTACAATCTATCTTTTTTCTTTCTAGCTACTACTGCTGGTCATCCATCTCGGCAAGATGTAGCAGTCTAGCTCCGGAAGCAGAAGCTGGAGGCCATACAGTCAGAGTACCAGCAGCTGGTGGCCCAGGACTAGGAGGAGGTGGTGCCAGCTGCCAGGGCTCCATCCAGCCCCCAGCATATCCAGCCTCCCAACAACACCAGTGCTGAAGTCCACTGCAACCGCCCACCATTGTCGTCCCACCACTGCTTCCACCCCCCTCAATTTCTGACCGCAACTTCCGCCGTGTCCTGCTGGGGCTGGCATGCATAGAAGCCAGGCAAAAACTGATGGAGGGGCACTTCAGAAATCTCCTGGACCGCAGTGTTTGGGGATTGCTTCTGCCCCTTTTTAAACATTTGCTTTGGTGGGTGGGACTTGTGGGTGAAAAGGGTGGGAATGTGGAGGTTGGGACCAGGACAGTTTAGCCTTTAGTTGTTGGACAATGGGCATTTTTTACATTGATTGGGAATTGGGAGATTTGTTTGGGGAGGGGGCTAGGCCAGTTGTGGGAGGAAGGGGTAGGTTTTATTATATTGGCAGAGTAATAAATATTTATGCATCATTATTTATGCCTCTTTATCTTTTTTGGGTGTTTTACTTTGCACTGCTGCCTTTTAGTGAAGCCTGTTTTTAATCTCTGCCGATAGTGTATAACAACTAGTTATGAATTACCCTTGTCCAACTACTCTCCTAGTCTCTGCAGTCTGCAACTATATTTACCACTATGGTGGGGGTTACCATTGCCAATATTGCCTGCAAGTACAACACCGCTCAAAAGTACTCTTACCTGATCAGATGAAGTGACAGCTGTATGGTTTCCCGTGGTGGCATGGTTGTGGTAGTAGTAGCAGGCTAGTGCACTAACAATGAAGGAATCATACAAAACAAAGTTATTGGGTTGAATATTAATACATCATAGCTTTACAAACAATTAAAGAACAGACTACTACAAAAAAGAATACCTGATAGTAAAAATATAACAAGCAATACTCAATTATTCAGAGCAATGGTCAGCTAGTATTTTGATTGAAAATAAACTTTTGAAATACTCAAATCATGAAGTGGACTCAAAGTCTGGAGTGGACAATGTTAAGCGTTTATGCAACACAATGCCTGAATGATGTGCTGACGAATGATCTTCTATATCTAAAAATATTGGTCATTTTTTTGCATGGGTGGCTAAATGGGACCAGTGTGGGCTATGTTTAGGTAATACAACTGAAGATCCTGCACTGAGTTGGTGTTGCTTTCAGCACACCCACTCTACCAAGTGTGTGATCAATTAAAGTTGCATAAATTATTCGGTCACACTTCAATAAATCACACTGTTCAGGGAAAGAGGGTTAGGGGTTTGATGAATGGATGATAAAGAGGATTTGGGGAAAAGGTGTGACAAAGACAAACACTACACAAAGACAATAATTATCTGGGTGATGAGCAGCCAACCATCATCAATCTGTTGTGGGAGGAAACGAGGAATAACTATGAGACAATTAACTTAATCCATTGCAAACCATCTGTCATCTCCAGATAGACCAAAGTTATTATATTATTATATATTTAAATGTTCTGTCACCTAGGTTTGGAAAATAGTAAATACAAAGTATGTAGGAGTGGAGTGAACACACACAGTTCTTAAATATATTATAAAAATAAAAATTTTACTGTGTTGCCAAATTGGGAGATGCATTGCATTTTTCTTGGATTGTCCGTCAATCTTGAGTGCTTGTGCTTTTGCCCTTTGGGCAGGAGGAGAGAAGTTCTGTGGATTCAAACAGGAACAATATTGTAGACTGAAGGAGCAGGACAGGAAGTAAGCTTCATGAGGAGCATACCAAGAAGATGCAGAGGGAGAGGAAGAGCATAGTACTTTGCAATTATTCATTTTACGAAAGATGTGCGATCAATTAAGTGAGAGCAATTACAGACAAGTGGCTGCATGTATCGGGCTGATCAAACTCACAACTGTCATGATCATCATCATAACAATTATCTTAGCATAGTGTGATAATGTTACATCATCATCACATTTCTTTCTCCAGTTGCCTACAACAATAGGCGCACCACCTAAACACATAGTTTCAAATTTGAGCCAGCTAACAGACACATTCAGCAGCACTGCATTTTCCAAATCAAGAAATCAACCTGCCTCTCACTAGTCCACAGAGTTGAGTAAGCTTCTTAGAGTCATCACCATGTTGGTTTCCGTGAAGATGATAACTTCCTTCTTCTGGCAGTTATTGAAGTAGCCATGCCCTGAGTCCTTCCAGGATCCTCCTGGCTCCAAGTAACAAATATGTTCAACTCCGCACCGACTCCAGTCCTGACTCAAATGAGAGAGCTGGATTAGTAGTGTAATGCTGTTGATCAGCAACAAGAGAAACATTGAGTCATATCTTTGTGTAGACCAGATATGTGTTTGTTAGCTTGAGTGTAAACCAGGCCAAAAAGCAGTGTGGACCCGACAAACAAATCTCGCTAATTGACAAAGGGGAAGGAAAATGTCACCTTCAGAAAACAATTGATCACCCTTTAGGCCACCAACATTTTAAATCATCACAAACACAATCACGCTAAATAATTATAACTAAACACCCACTCTCACTGTCTGCCCCCAGATAAATCATCTGAACACTAACAAACAACAATCATTCATATATCACTCATTGGTGCATTGCTTACCTATTCCAATTCAAGCACGATGGTACATTGCCGATCCTCTTTGATTCACAAAACACACATTGGCCAGGCTTGTAAATCAAATATTCTGGGGCAGTCCTGCTGGGTATTTAAAAAAATGATAGGCATGGGGGGGAGGTAGGAATTGTCTCTCCATTGTCATTGAAGGGAATGGGGAAAGGCTTCTTCACTGCACACTGGTTCAACTTCAAACCAGCAATACATGCCTAAAACAGTGGGGCTGCATTAGTCAGTCAGCCACAAACAAATAAACAAAATAATGTAATGTTCTCCTGGCTATATCTTCTTTTTTTGTTAAAGCAGTTTAGAGATAGAAAAAACGAAAGTAGCCCAGGCCTACTCAGTACTCAGGAAGTTCACCCAGAAGTTGGTCCCCCAACACATTACCATGACCATGACAGTACCATGGCCTGAGTCTGCCCAATCACCCTCATCCTCCTCATGTAGTACTTCAGTTATGGTGTAATTTGTGGTATAAAGTGCTGATTCATGTTGGTCATGGTTAACCTCTCCACGTTTTGAAGTGAAAGACTGGTCCTTCGCACTGTGACAACTACACCAGCTGCTCTGAAGACACGCTTGGCAGACACACTGGCTACCAGGCAAGCCAGATACATTATGATCAGCCTGCTGAACACTGGCTATCGGTGCCTCTTACTATACCACTACACCAATGGGTTTTTATCCAGATAGACCTCTGTTGGGTCTTCCAGATGACCTGGGCCATCCTCTCAATAGTCATTGGTGCTCTACCTTGCTTTACCTCATTTGCCTTCCCCTCTGCACTGGACTTAAGCCATGTCTTTATAAAACAATCAAATGCAAATTTTCGGGCAAAAGCTCCTGTTGTTGTTGCTGTTGTTCTTGTTGTTGGTTTTAGCTGTTGTGAGCCAACAGCACTGACCTCAGGCTCTATATAAGTTGAATGCTGCACCTCATAAAGTCTGCCCAGGAGTTGGCCTCTAATTTCCAGCCGTTCTTTTTCTAGGTTGCTCAACAGTCCTTGTCTTATAGTTTCAAACATCCCTATCTGAAAAAGGAATGAAAGTGGCCAGTATTTGTGTGTACCGTCGATCAAGAATTGTGGCACAGATGTAATGTTTGGATGACACAATGTCTCTTTGCAGCCTTGCATTAACAGATAAACAAAGAATTAGGCTCTCCACCAAATCATTTGCATTTGTCTTTTCATCCAACAGTGAAGCACTGCAAAACCTGGCCTCTGACATGAACAGACAACAGAGGTTTTTCACAAGTGTTACAGTAAATTAGAGCACTGAAGGGGCACTATGTGATCCAATTGTTAGGGGTCTCAGATGGTTGAACACCTCGTTTTAAAGGATGTAAATGTTTGCAACTGCGGATGCCTTTATGTGTTGTTCCTTCTGTTTTTTTCTTTCAGATTAGGGCCTTTGGACATGCCAGAAGAGCCCACTGGGTAAAACCGTGAGTTTTACCATACACACATACTCCCAAGGTTAGGGTACGACTTAGCGTGCCTATACCTCCAGGGATTAATATTCGGTCCTGATGAAAGCTTTGCTAAATTAGCAGATATAAGCAGAAACTTGGCGACCACTTTAGCACAGTAAAATTAAGATACAGCTGACTCACTTACAAGTCAGCACGTGTCCGCACCACTGATTTTAATGATTTCTGGCTGTCCTTCTATTAAAATTAGTACAGGGTGCAGCTCGCCATCTTTTAATCCCACATCACTCACTTCCTAGCACTATCACATAGTCCAAAAAAACCGGCTCCTCTGTAATTCAGGCGTTGCAGCACACCAGGGAGACATTCGGGTTCCCTGGTGGGAACCCGATGATAAAGCATATCTCCAACTAGGTTGGTAAGTGAGGGTTCTTTTAGAAAAAACAGAGGTTTTTCCCCATCACACCCAGCCCATGTTTTTGTTCCACATTCTGTGTTTATTTGCACCAATAGTCTCTTGTAGTAGGGCCCCATCCACATTCTGCCTGTGCAGGTAGTTCACCACCTTTTGCAGTTTGCGGTGGTCGTTGAGACCCCTAACATTCCATGTCATGGTTCGTAGTGAGTCTGTTGGATTACGAGTGTCGCCTGTGTCACGAGTCATCATCGCGGATGCCTGTCCAAGATTTTGCCATGTTATTTGCAAGTACGTGTGTGGTGCACCAAAGGCAATGAACCAAAAGGAACCCCCCCTCCACCCCCCAACATCCGATTCCCTTAACTGTCCCCCAAAACAACCTCTTCCTCCACCCACAGCAGACCTCCTCCAACTCGTTGCATGATGCCCCAGTTTCCCCATCCCCTCTACCCCCCACTCCCCCCTCCCTGAACCCTACCCCAAAAAGAACTAATGTGCCAGACACTCGTGGGCAGAGGTAGCTCCGTCTTCCGCTCTTTAGCACCCAACTATGCATACATCACCAAGCCCGTACCAGCTAACGCGGTCTATCATAGTGAACAGTATCCCTGCTGCAGGTTGTGCTTCACAGCACTGCCGCCCAAATCCCCAGACACCTCGGGATAATTTGTTCCAAAACAGTGGCACACGAATGCCCGCAACCCCAGCACCCTAGTGTCTCCGTTCATTTACATAGACATGCCAAAAACATAACCCGATCTCCATCTTGTTGTTCTGTCTCTCAGGCATAGCAGTCCCTCTGTAGCCCCCAGGATCTCCAGTCCCATATTAAGCACCGTGGAGCTGCGCATAATGACCTCTAACCACACCCCCCCACCACAACCAACCAGACCCCTCTTACTCATCGTAAACTCATAGTCTGTCTGAGTCAGACCTGGTCATCCAGCATGCTACCAGCCGCCTCGTCTAGCTGGTTCCTCTCCGGGCTGCTGCGGTGCTCCTTCGCTCAGCTTTCGATCACCTGCTGCAACGCTTTGGACTCCGTAACGATGTGCGTATGGCCCTGCCTATTAACCCTCAATTTTGCAGGATAAAGCATGGCGTAATCCACGCCCAGTTCACGCAGCTGTTTCTTCAGGGGCACAAAGTGTCTGTGTGCCTCCTGGACTCGGGCCGTGAAGTCTGGGTACAGCAACAGTTCAGAGCCCACGTATCTCAGGATATTTTTTTCTCGGGCAATGCAGAGCGCCGCATCTCTGTCGCGATAGTTCAGAAGCTTCGCGATGATTGGTCTCGGTGAGGCACCCACCAGGGGCCGAGGCTCCAGGGTTCGATGCACCCTCTCCACCATGAACATCGTGGAAAAGACGCCATCGCCCAGCAAGGTTACCAACAGCTTCTCCACGAACTGCTCCGTGTTGCCTGTGGCGGTCGTTTCCAGCAATCCCGTGATTTGAAGGTTGCATCTACGTGAGGGCGCTTCGAGGTCCCCTGTTTTATCATGCAGTACGTGTAGTGCCTTCCCAAGCTGTTTGTGTTCCGAGTCGAGAGAGGTGTGCGCTTCCTCCACCTCTGTGAGGCGTCTCTCTGACATATCGAGCCGTTCTGCGTGTTTATCGAGATGCTCCGCCATCCTGTCCATTCTGTATGTTAGGGCGTACATTTTGGTGCCCAGTGATGCGATACCGCTCTGCAGCGATTTCTCCATGGATTTAAGTATACTTCGTATGTCTGAGTCCGAGTCTTCCCCCAGAGGAGATGGTGGTCTGGTGTCCTCGCCCGATGTAGCGTCATGCGATTTCGACCTCTTCTGGTCAAATGAGAGTTTGGACTGGGTTTGTCCCCCCTGCCCATTGTCACTGAGTCTTGGCACCATGCGTAGTGGGGTCCCCGGAGGCCCTTCCCTACGCCCTGCAGGGCTAGGGCAATCTGTATGCAGTAGGCTGCATCCCCGCAGCTATGTCCACTCACGCAGTCAAGTCCTCCGCCGTCTTTCACCTCCCGTATGTTTCTCTTGGGCAGTTGGTGTGCTGTTCAGGTGCGTGCTCTTGAGCGGGTGGTGCCTGGATGAGTCAGCAGCTCTCACTGCTCCCTCCTCTTAGCTCCTAGCACAAGTGGACCACTACCGTGCAAACTTGCCTCTGCGCCAGACCTTCAACTACTCCCGCCTGTGACTGCTTTCCATTGCTGTGCTCAGGCTAACAGGGGAGGGGGGCACCCTGGAGTCGTTTCTGGGCATTAAGTTCCACTTCCCACAACCAGTCTTTGCTTTGCACTCCCGGTCCCAGTACCTTCTTAGTGTGCAGCAGGGCATGATCTCAGTGCCCAGTGTGTAAAACGCAGGGCAGCAGGTGGGGGGCCCCAGGGAAGAGTGCGCATGTAGTTGGAGGTCCCTGCCTCTCACTCCGTAGTCCGCCAGGCACCTCAGGCCTCCTGGTTTGTCAAGCACACTGGTACCTGCAGTGTGCTCTCACTCCAAACTGCCGCGCCGCTCTCCTGCTCTCAGTCTCTCAAGACCTCAAGAGGCCTCACCGTCGGGGGATGCAGGCTTCTTCGCAGTGCCTCTCAGGATGCTTGCTAAGCCGCCGCAGCACATCCGATCTTCCCCGGACACACACTAAGGGCAGCACCGATCACTACATCTGTCCTCTCTATACGCCACACCAGGTCGTCCCCAGGTGCGACCCACTCCCGCAGCGACCGCCGCCAGTGCAGCCGCACATCTCGTGACGCCGTCCCGCCACAGTCGATTTACAAAAGGGGGTGGTGATGAACAGAGTGTCTGAGTTAAACAGACCACTCTTACCCAGTCCAAAGATCAGGGCTTGATCCATCACCGTTATTTATCTCACTGCCCCATCCCAGCTCAGAACCTGGCTATATGCAAATCAGTCTGTCCCTGCCCCAGTGCATCATGGGAACAGGGCAGACTAAACTACCAAGCCAATTCTTCACCAGAAAGGAGACAAGCTACCGGGGACCGGTTTCTGGCATTTCAGCCTTCTTCGGCCCGGCTTGCTTGAATCCTGATGGAGCAGTGAGAAAGGGACTCATGTCTGAGTATACCCTGCCACACCTATAGTGGCCAAAAACGATTTACAAAAGGGGGTGGTGATGAACAGAGTGTCTGAGTTAAACAGACCACTTTTACCCAGTCCAAAGATCAGGGCTTGATCCATCACCGTTATTTATCTCACTGCCCCATCCCAGCTCAGAACCTGGCTATATGCAAATCAGTCTGTCCCTGGCCCAGTGCATCATGGGAACAGGGCAGACTAAACTACCAAGCCAATTCTTCACCGGAAAGGAGACAAGCTACCGGGGACCGGTTTCTGGCATTTCAGCCTTCTTCGGCCCGGCTTGCTTGAATCCTGATGGAGCAGTGAGAAAGGGACTCATGTCTGAGTATACCCTGCCACACCTATAGTGGCCAAAAACGATTTACAAAAGGGGGTGGTGATGAACAGAGTGTCTGAGTTAAACAGACCACTCTTACCCAGTCCAAAGATCAGGGCTTGATCCATCACCGTTATTTATCTCACTGCCCCATCCCAGCTCAGAACCTGGCTATATGCAAATCAGTCTGTCCCTGGCCCAGTGCATCATGGGAACAGGGCAGACTAAACTACCAAGCCAATTCTTCACCAGAAAGGAGACAAGCTACCGGGGACCGGTTTCTGGCATTTCAGCCTTCTTCGGCCCGGCTTGCTTGAATCCTGATGGAGCAGTGAGAAAGGGACTCATGTCTGAGTATACCCTGCCACACCTATAGTGGCCAAAAACGATTTACAAAAGGGGGTGGTGATGAACAGAGTGTCTGAGTTAAACAGACCACTCTTACCCAGTCCAAAGATCAGGGCTTGATCCATCACCGTTATTTATCTCACTGCCCCATCCCAGCTCAGAACCTGGCTATATGCAAATCAGTCTGTCCCTGGCCCAGTGCATCATGGGAACAGGGCAGACTAAACTACCAAGCCAATTCTTCACCAGAAAGGAGACAAGCTACCGGGGACCGGTTTCTGGCATTTCAGCCTTCTTCGGCCCGGCTTGCTTGAATCCTGATGGAGCAGTGAGAAAGGGACTCATGTCTGAGTATACCCTGCCACACCTATAGTGGCCAAAAACGATTTACAAAAGGGGGTGGTGATGAACAGAGTGTCTGAGTTAAACAGACCACTCTTACCCAGTCCAAAGATCAGGGCTTGATCCATCACCGTTATTTATCTCACTGCCCCATCCCAGCTCAGAACCTGGCTATATGCAAATCAGTCTGTCCCTGGCCCAGTGCATCATGGGAACAGGGCAGACTAAACTACCAAGCCAATTCTTCACCAGAAAGGAGACAAGCTACCGGGGACCGGTTTCTGGCATTTCAGCCTTCTTCGGCCCGGCTTGCTTGAATCCTGATGGAGCAGTGAGAAAGGGACTCATGTCTGAGTATACCCTGCCACACCTATAGTGGCCAAAAACGATTTACAAAAGGGGGTGGTGATGAACAGAGTGTCTGAGTTAAACAGACCACTCTTACCCAGTCCAAAGATCAGGGCTTGATCCATCACCGTTATTTATCTCACTGCCCCATCCCAGCTCAGAACCTGGCTATATGCAAATCAGTCTGTCCCTGGCCCAGTGCATCATGGGAACAGGGCAGACTAAACTACCAAGTCAATTCTTCACCAGAAAGGAGACAAGCTACCGGGGACCGGTTTCTGGCATTTCAGCCTTCTTCGGCCCGGCTTGCTTGAATCCTGATGGAGCAGTGAGAAAGGGACTCATGTCTGAGTATACCCTGCCACACCTATAGTGGCCAAAAACGATTTACAAAAGGGGGTGGTGATGAACAGAGTGTCTGAGTTAAACAGACCACTCTTACCCAGTCCAAAGATCAGGGCTTGATCCATCACCGTTATTTATCTCACTGCCCCATCCCAGCTCAGAACCTGGCTATATGCAAATCAGTCTGTCCCTGGCCCAGTGCATCATGGGAACAGGGCAGACTAAACTACCAAGCCAATTCTTCACCAGAAAGGAGACACAGTCAGCACTGGGGCCCGGTGCTTCACAGCCCACCAAACTCCTCCCCTCACCGTTTTGCTGCTGTGGTTGCAGGCGTCGGATCTTCAATTCAAACGGCTCTGCAGGGACCTGGCACTTTCCGACGGCACCACCTAAATTATGGGGTGTTTACCACAAGGGGTACAGAAGGATATGTAGGATTCCTTAACGGCGTTGCGGAGAGCTGAGCTCAAGCGGCCATCTTAATCGCAAGCTAGCTCCGCCCCCTTGTTGCACCATATTTACAAAGTGATGCACCTGCCTAGATGCGCCACTTTGTGAACCCCTGCGTCACATTATACCTGTGCCAGGTAGAATGTATGCAGGGAGGGGGCGTTCCGATGCAACAAAGGGTCGTAGAAGTGATGCAGTGAAATCTAGACGATTTCACTGCATCACTTCTAGGGCGCAAATGCGTCAAGATCTTACGCCTGCCTCACTGCAGGCGACAGCCTGGTGGAGGCACATTTCACATGGGACTTGCCCATGTGTAATGACCCATTGCTGGAGTTGCATCACCTTTGTGACATACTCCAGGAATGCGTCATTTTTGCGCCTACAGAACGTCAGAGCGTCTCTTTTCATAAATGAGGCCCTAGATTGCTTTGGACAGAATGACCTTTGCAACCGAAGTGCAAACTCCCCTAAGTCTCACACTTTTCTATCGTACAGGCTAACACAGCGAGGCACAGGAAGCAAACAGCTCAAGTCTATGCAGTGTATGATCAAAATAGATGGTGGCAGTGACGTTTTAAGGATTTTGGGGCCCTCGGCCAAATGTATTTGGGGGCCCCTGTATGAGATAGTTTTGATTTCATGATCCAGTTTCAGCTCTTTCATGCCCTCTTTGGTCAAATTCCATATGTGTGTACATCTGCTACTCAAGGATAGTGATGTGTGTTTTCAGTATTGGAACACAGCAGCAGCTCAAGAATATTACTGCAAATAGTCTCTGACACACCCTCCCATTTCTCCTATGTGAGGTCCAGTATTGATCTAAAAGAAACTTTTTAAATGGATGTTGCATGAAACATAAACACATTTTGTCTGCAAAATGTCTGTTATAGACAATAATACATTTAAAATATATGAAAGTAAAATACTATTTACTACAATCTGTTTAAAAATTATTCAAGATCATCAAGGCAAGACTCTCTGCAGAACATAGCTGGCTCTATTAGGGAGCCCCTTAAAAGGCTGGAGCCTGGGGCCAGAGTCGACTTTGCCCATGTCTGTGGGTGGCATACCGCGCATACTGCGCAGAGTCGATTTCTCCGTTTCCCGTCAGCAACCGCTACCCCACACGCTCTTCGACAACTAGGTGGAGCCCGTGAAGATCACGGACTCCACCCCACCCTGTGATAAGTTGTCAAAGGGAGTGCTAACCATGATATCCACTCCCTGATTGATGTGAATTCCCTAACGCTGCAGGGCTTAAGTCTGAAGCACCCATGGGTAACTTTGCCTCTGTGTCATCAGGGGATGGAGAATATCCCAGAGCCTTTAGACTTGCCGAGCTGATGGCCTCACAGACCATAGGGCAGTGAGATCCTCGGTCCGGCAAATTTTTTATGCAGGAGAATTGTGAGTCTGCAAATGCGCATAAATAAGCACATTTTTAAGCCCCGGCCAGAAGCAAGCAAGCGTGACAGAAGGGGATGTGAATGCATCTCTCAGTCGGTGATCGGATCGTGTGTGTTTCAGTGTGTGTTTCAGTGTGAGACTTTTTTTGTTTACATTTTTTAAATTACGCATTGCGGCTTAAATCATTCCGACACACAAGGCAAGTTCCTAACTGCAGTGATACACAAGTGACTCATAAATGCCAAGTACAGGTATTTATTTATACCACCTATTGAGTCCAAAGAGTCTGAGATTTTAATTCTTAAAAATGTTCATACAGTACTTATACCAACTTCCATCATTATTATCATTTACAGTATTGGCTCCATCCAGTCCGTGTCCTGAGGAGAACCTATAACTATACTGTGGTTCGAAACGCGTTGACCCCAAGCCCGGGACAAAGAAGAAGGGTGCTACTAGGGCCGTTAAAAATTAACATATTCTGTCATCCCTAGTTTTGCAATCCTAGAACTCATTATCTTACCCCTAGCTTAGTAAGACAGGCAGGCAGTACCTATGAACTGTGTTGTCCACCTGGCTTCTTGTACCTAATATGAAGGACTGGTTCCGAGCGCTAAATAATTGTTAAGCATCTGATTAAACTGTTGTTAATGTTTTTCTCAAATTTACAGTATAGATTGTGTACATTGTGAACACTTGTATATTTATTGCACATTTTGTTTGTTTGTATGTATTTTTCATTGATTGATGACTGTATCTTTTGATGACACATAAAAATCAAATGAAAAAATGTTTTTCTAAAAAATAGATAAAAATACTAAAATAAAATAGTTGATCCCCCAGAACAGATAGGCTGGGTGTGATCCAAAGTTCTAAAAGTAAATCTGTCTGGCTACTTGTTTTGTTGAGTACATGTTAGGAAACTGTCACTGTCGTATGCCAGGTGGGGCTGCCGTGAAAATTACTGTCATGCCGATTGGCCTGTAGCCCATGTGTGGATTGGTCGGCGATCCTGTCTCCCAGCTGGGGGCTACTGTGAAGGTTGCTGCCATGCCACTCGGGCTGTCACTCTTGTACTGAGAAAGGACGGTGTATCTGTATGCCAGGTGGGGTCACTGGGAAAACAGCAAGTAGCATGGTCTGTACAAGACTGTTGTTGAGAGGAAGATGCTGCCATGGTAACCCAAGCCCCGGCTGAGGATCTGCACCATTAGCGTCTAATTTTGCCCCCACCTGTGGGGAGTATCCGAAGAAAACTACTAGCATTGAAGGAGCATTGAGGACACCCAGTCACTGTCCCGACCGGACCACATGTGAGGAACGCGAGGACACCCAACCACTGCCCCTGCTGGGCAGCATGTTCAATACTCACCGAAGACAGCTCCTGCACCCTCCATTGCCATGAGGGGAGGGGGTACTCACAGAGAATCTTGGCATGCAGGTCCTGTTGGTGCGAGTACGACTAATTGATGGGCTGGAATGCCCCTGGGGGATCTTGCCTGCCTTATAGGGCTTCGGCTACGTAACACTCTTGACATTAATTGGAGTCCGTGGGACTTCAAAGACTTGGACTACAAGTGAGGTTTCACCTCAATGCCACCTATTGTGAATAAGGAATAACCACTATCGCTAGCCAGAGAGGAGTGGGACTGCGGAATACGACTATTGAAGAACTAGAGCCCTATATTGTTGACTGCTCTATTTTATTTTGTGTCGTTTTTTTCCATTAAACCAAGTATGTGACTGGAAATCATTTATAGCTGATGTTGAATGTATTTTGTGAGCCTGTGTTCAGCCCCTGAATCTACCTACCTGCACCGAAAAGCTTTGGACTGCTCGACCCGCGCTCCCACCAATAGTTAAGAGCTGAAGAGGTACTTTTCCCTGTTGCTCAGGGTCCATAGTGGTTTGGGCCCAACACATCAGGAGAAAAAGGAGTCTACCCCCACGGTTGATCCCAGTAGCTCCTGCATGCCACATGTCCCTCTAAACGGGGTTCTAACAGGCCCCTTCCTAGAATATGGACTTTTAGTGCCTGATTCACAAAGGTAAATGTATAATTTTGTGTAAGTTTACTTTTTTTTGCAAGTTTATTCTTACTAATAGTAATTTCATCACTGTGGAGACTCTGCACATAAAAAGATAGGGCCCGATTCACAGAATGAACTTAATACTTTTGGCATTCACAGAATGCACTTACTACTTTTGGTATTCACAGAATGAACTTACTCATTTCGGTATTCACAGAAGTTAGGACTACTAACTTTAGGACTCCTAAATGCCTTCTGTGAATACCGAAAGTCTTAAAATTAGGATTTTCCTCTATTTAGTAGTAGTAAAGTAGGACTACTAACTTTACTACTACTAAATTGAGAAAAATCGTAATTTTAAGACTTTTGGTATTCACAGAAGGCATTTAGGCATCCTAAAGTTAGTAGTCCTAACTTTACTACTACTAAATTGAGAAAAATCGTAATTTTAAGACTTTCGGTATTCACAGAAGGCATTTAGGCGTCCTAAAGTTAGTAGTCCTAACTTTACTACTACTAAATAGAGAAAAATCCTAATTTTAAGACTTTCGGTATTCACAGAAGGCATTTAGGCATCCTAAAGTTAGGAGTCCTAACTTTACTACTACTAAATAGAGAAAAATCCTAATTTTAAGACTTTCGGTATTCACAGAAGGCATTTAGGAGTCCTAAAGTTAGTAGTCCTAACTTCTGTGAATACGGAAAAGAGTAAGTTCATTCTGTGAATACCAAAAGTAGTAAGTGCATTCTGTGAATGCCAAAAGTAGTAAGTTCATTCTGTGAATCGGGCCCATAGTCTTCTCCTATCCTAAGGGAATGTGCTATGCTGCATTGCATGGCAGGAAGAGATCAGAAATGCTCCATATTTACAAAGATATGGAGCATGTGTGCTCTCTCCTTGCACTGGTGCACTGTGTACTGCCTAGTGCCAACACAGGCACCCTTGCACTACTGTGCAACGGTGCCTGCAATACAGGAAAGATCATTTTTGTACAGGAAGGGACAGCTTCCTGCACAAAAACAAAAGAGGAGGTAACAAGGAGGAATAAAGATTTACAAGTCTAGACGTGTATCAAAATGCATGGGTGGATGCAAGGGAATGCCCGGTGCAAAATAACACAAAGCATCGCTATGCACTGTGCTGCATTACAAAGTGGCTTTGCTTGGCTTAGTAAATGCAAAAAATGTATTTGCGTCGTGCTGCGACACAAAAGTGGCACAACTCTGATGCAAAATCATAGTAAAACTGGGCCTCAGGTTCACAGTACCCCCAAGACATTTGTGCTCAAACCAATTCTCTGGTGAGAGAAAAAATTTACCCTAATTATGGTAGGCTTATTAGTCAAGGGTACGATATTTATCATACTGGCTATATTCTGACACCGCAGGGATAAGAATTTATTTGGTACAATAAAAAGCCCCTAATTACTATTAGTGTCCTTGAAATGGGGTGCAACTTGCAGATTTTGGTGCTTACCCTAACAAAATCTGCATGTCTCTGATTTATTGGCCAACCTCACCTCGAGTAAATTTCTGCAGGTTTTGCATGCTGAAATGTATGCAGGGTGTGCGGCGCTTATCACATAACTTGCGTGGTAAGCGGAGTTTCTGCGCATATCGCAATGAAACAGACCCGGCTATATAGGGACCTATGTGATTAGCAGAGATGAGAGGAAAAAAGGAAACTAAACAAAATATGACAAGTCCATTAATTGGAATCTATATTAGGCAACTAATCCATTAAAGGACAGTAACGTATCTGTTTGCAATATCTGCTTTACAGACTTAGGGGCTCATTAGGATGGCGGACGGAAGTGCCTCCGCAGACCCAGAGTATGCAGAACATGCCTATTTTCCGTGCGCCCGTCGCGGACACTCCGTCCGCCAAATCAGGATACGAAATACGTGCCAAAATCCGTCCGCGGCGGTAGAACACGGTCCGCCGCACCACCACACCCAACCACGCGGCGGACGTAACCTATCCAGAGACTCCGCCGTACGGACTGACGTCTAGGACCGTCCTCCAAATCAAGATGGTGGAAAACACACATAAAAGCGCGGCGGAAAAACAACCTGCCTGAACACGGCGGACGCTCCACAGCGACCATACCCACCACGAGCCGCTCGCCGACATGGACCCTGCACTACAGGCTTACCCGATACTCTACGCGATCCACTACGTCCTCGTCCTGGCCCACCATCGACGACGACGCAGGTAGGCTACAAACCATTCGCTGACTGGAGAGGAGTACCTGCAAGGTCCGTGACGTAGGGAGGGGGGAGTGACATGTCCCGAAATGGACATATTCCGGTGTACGGCAACGCCTCCAAGAGTCGTGACCCAGGTAGGGGAGAGTGACATGTATCTGAACCCACCGTCCTCAAGAAAATACTAATCCACACCAGCAACACACATGCAAGAATGACTCCGACAAACCACGACACATGAATCACAATTTTATTTACGCAGAATCGGAGTAACATCACAGTCTAGGATGGAGCATGGGCAGTGTGGACACCAGAGCAGGAACATCAGAGGCAGCACATGAGAGGGCACAATGCAGTATCAGAACAGCAACAGGGCAGTGTGGACACCAGAGCAGGTACATCAGAGGCAGTACATCAGTATGAGGATAGCAACAGGGCATTGTGGACACCAGAGCAGGAACATCAGAGGCAGCACATGAGAGGGCACAATGCAGTATCAGAACAGCAACAGGGCAGTGTGGACACCAGAGCAGGTACATCAGAGGCAGTACATCAGTATGAGGATAGCAACAGGGCATTGTGGACACCAGAGCAGGTACATCAGATGCAGTACATCAGTATGAGGATAGCAACAGGGCATTGTGGACACCAGAGCAGGTACATCAGAGGCAGTACATCAGTTTGAGGATAGCAACAGGGCATTGTGGACACCAGAGCAGGTACATCAGATGCAGTACATCAGTATGAGGATAGCAACAGGGCATTGTGGACACCAGAGCAGGTACATCAGAGGCAGTACAACAGTATGAGGATAGCAACAGGGAATTGTGGACACCAGAGCAGGTACATCAGATGCAGTACATCAGTATGAGGATAGCAACAGGGCAGTGTGGACACCAGAGCAGGTCCATCAGAGGCAGCACATGAGAGGGGCTAAGTGCACCAACAGTCCATGGCAAGGCACAGGTCCATCAGAGGCAGCACATGAGAGGGGCTAAGTGCACCAACAGTCCATGGCAAAACACAGGTCCATCAGAGGCAGCACATGAGAGGGGCTAAGTGCACCAACAGTCCATGGCAAAACACAGGTCCATCAGAGGCAGCACATGAGAGGGCACAATGCAGTATCAGAACAGCAACAGGGCATTGTGGACACCAGAGCAGGTACATCAGAGGCAGCACATGAGAGGGCACAATGCAGTATCAGAACAGCAACAGGGCAGTGTGGACACCAGAGCAGGTACATCAGATGCAGTACATCAGTTTGAGGATAGCAACAGGGCAGCAACAGGGCAGTGTGGACACCAGAGCAGGTACATCAGAGGCAGCACATGAGAGGGCACAATGCAGTATCAGAACAGCAACAGGGCATTGTGGATACCAGAGCAGGTACATCAGAGGCAGCACATGAGAGGGCACAATGCAGTATCAGAACAGCAACAGGGCAGTGTGGACACCAGAGCAGGTACATCAGAGGCAGCACATCAGTATGAGGATAGCAACAGGGCATTGTGGACACCAGAGCAGGTACATCAGAGGCAGTACATCAGTATGAGGATAGCAACAGGGCATTGTGGACACCAGAGCAGGTACATCAGATGCAGTACATCAGTATGAGGATAGCAACAGGGCATTGTGGACACCAGAGCAGGTACATCAGATGCAGTACATCAGTATGAGGATAGCAACAGGGCATTGTGGACACCAGAGCAGGTACATCAGATGCAGTACATCAGTATGAGGATAGCAACAGGGCATTGTGGACACCAGAGCAGGTACATCAGAGGCAGTACGTCAGTTTGAGGATAGCAACAGGGCATTGTGGACACCAGAGCAGGTACATCAGATGCAGTACATCAGTATGAGGATAGCAACAGGGCATTGTGGACACCAGAGCAGGTACATCAGAGGCAGTACAACAGTATGAGGATAGCAACAGGGCATTGTGGACACCAGAGCAGGTACATCAGATGCAGTACATCAGTATGAGGATAGCAACAGGGCATTGTGGACACCAGAGCAGGTACATCAGATGCAGTACATCAGTATGAGGATAGCAACAGGGCAGTGTGGACACCAGAGCAGGTACATCAGATGCAGTACATCAGTATGAGGATAGCAACAGGGCATTGTGGACACCAGAGCAGGTACATCAGAGGCAGTACATCAGTATGAGGAAAGCAACAGGGCATTGTGGACACCAGAGCAGGTACATCAGAGGCAGCACATGAGAGGGCACAATGCAGTATCAGAACAGCAACAGGGCAGTGTGGACACCAGAGCAGGTACATCAGAGGCAGTACATCTGAGGGCATACCACAGCAACTTACAGCACACTATCAGGTGGATTGCGTGAAGTACCCGCATCGGACAGACTGCCAGCACCAGAAACCGGAGTGTGACACACAGCCACAGATGTAGTGACTGACACGTGAGCCACAGACCCAGATACACTGCCAGCACCTGATACATGAGTGTGAGACACACCCACAGCCCGAGTGACTGATACATGGCCCATAGAACCAGATACACTGCCAGCACCTGATACAGGAGTGTGAGACACAGCCACAGACCGAGTGACTGACACATGGCCCATAGACCCAGATACACTGCCAGCACCTGATACAGGAGTGTGAGACACAGCCACAGACCGAGTGACTGACACATGGCCCATAGACCCAGATACACTGCCAGCACCTGATACAGGAGTGTGAGACACAGCCACAGACCGAGTGACTGACACATGGCCCATAGACCCAGATACACTGGCAGCACCTGATACAGGAGTGTGAGACACAGCCACAGACCGAGTGACTCACACATGGCCCATAGACCCAGATACACTGGCAGCACCTGATACAGGAGTGTGAGACACAGCCATAGACTGAGTGACTGACACATGGCCCATAGACCCAGATACACTGCCAGCACCTGATACAGGGTATGTCTCAACTGATACCCTGCCACTAACAGACACATGCGAGTCAACTGCACCAGCGCCACTGGGACCACTGAAATGATGAGCCACAGGGCTGTATGGTCCAGGAGGCAGGGTGGCTCTGGGAGCGGGAGATAGTTGCAATTGTGCGACATCGGATTGTGCATGTGTCAATGCTGTGTGTCTACGTTTCTTTTGGACATGAGCCTGCACCCTGGACAGGACAGGACTTACAACTGGACCGGACTGAGAAGAAATTTCACCCACCATGGGAGTGGCATCTGCTGGGGGGGAATGCTCTCTGGGGACGTGCTGGAGCCTGCTTGTCGTTTGCTGTGTGGCTGCCTTGTGGCCTCTGCAACATGTGTCATGGGGGATGCTACTACAGGGTCCACCTGCATCCGTCCCTGACGGGCCCTGATGGGAGTGGAGGTAAGGGGTGACTCCACTGCGGAGACATCTGTATTCCGTTTCCCAGAAAACAGCTGCCTCAGTGCAACAATGGGTGATGTATGCCTGTCCCTGACAGCGCCACTGTCCATGGCAGATGCCTTGGGCCTTGGGTGTTCAATTTCCGTAGGAGTACTGTTGTCTGCGGACTTTCCCTGTTCCCTGGATGGTGCCCTGTTCCAGGCAGCAGACTTGTCGTGTGTGGTGTACATGTCCCCAGGACACACCTTCTGCCCGTGTGTGTCCCTGCCCCTGGGAGTGTCCGTGCTCCTCTTAGGTGCATTCGTCTTGTGACTGTCCTTGTCCCTGCCCTTGGGAGTGGCTCCTTCCTTCCTAGGTTCCCTGCCCTTGGGAGTGCCTCCTTCCTTCCTAGGTTCCGTGCCCTCGGGAGTTGCTCCTTCCTTCCTAGGTTCCCTGCCCTTGGGAGTGCCTCCTTCCTTCCTAGGTTCCGTGCCCTTGGGAGTTGCTCCTTCCTTCCTAGTGTCCCTGCCCTTGGGAGTGGCTCCTTCCTTCCTAGTGTCCCTGCCCTTGGGAGTGGCTCCTTCCTTCCTGGTATCCCTGCCCTTGGGAGTGGCTCCTTCCTTTCTGGTGTCCCTGGCACTGGGAGTATGCGAGCCCTCAAGGGATTCATTCGTCTTCTCAATGTCCCCGTACAAGGTAGTGTCACTGGAAGTGGGAGTGAGTCTTGGCTTGGTAGTACCTTGTGTGTGGGATGGCTGTGCAGCATGTGTGGCCATTACACCCAACCCCTCTTTAGCTTCACGTGTGTGTACTCCACTATATCTGACGGTGTCCTTTTGAACAGATTTACCTGACCTAGGGGATGGGGTCTGAGGCCTCCGTGCCTTGACGTGCTGGCTGACGCTGCTTCTAGTGCAATAACCTGTATTAGAGTCCTGGTCAGAAAATTCACTCCCACCTGACACATCCAGAGTTGTAGATGGTGGAACAGAAGTACCACCCAGTCCATGCGACTGTACAATGGCAGACGACACACTGTTAGACAATGACTGCAGTGTCCTGTGTACACCAGCCAGATCACCATGCATACCTTCCATGAATGCCACCACCTGCCCCAACTTCCTATCGTGGTCTTGGAAAGCATTAATCATATTGGTCTGCCCCACACACAGCTGTCGCAGCAGATCAACCGCCTCTGCACAAAGAGCATTTTGGCTCACCGAGGCTGGGGCAGCGGTGCCGACACCGAACGCCACTCTGCTCCCCCTACTCCTGCGTGCACGAACAGTACATGGTGCAGTTGGCGGCAGGGTGGGCCCTGTGTGCTGTGTCCCGACCGAAGGTGTTGATTGCCCACTCCCAGTCTGTGACAACAGTGCTGACTCACCAACACTGTCGGAAGATGATGACGATGTTGTCTCCACATGCGAGTCCTCCGGGACGGCCCTGTCCCCCTCTCCGGCGCTGGCCCCTTCGGTGTCAGTCTGCGTGTGCGCGACGTCTGATCCGGATGCATTGCCTTCTGTCATCTCCGCCGTCTGTGGCTGAGTGCCCTCTGCCAAAGCTGAAATGCACAGGAAATTGGTGTAAGTCATGGGCACACTCACGTACAGTACTGCTACGGAATCCCTAAAGCCAATGATGACAATGTCCATCGATCCCCCAACCTGCACACGGCCCACCCCAACCCGTCATCCTCACAGGAATTTAGTGGCGTTGGCCGTAATACATGTACAGCATGCACACTGGGCATGAGGAATTACATCTGCACACAAGTGTTGCCAAGGGGAGACGGAGCACTACAGCATGTGCATGTAAAATGTACCGCTTAGCGGGTGGCGTGTCAACATGCCGCATCGGACAGTGAAATATAACTGCGGCAATGTCACCAACATGCCATTGGAACGAGCCCCACGATCGACGGAAGTCCATAATCTGTGTAGTCAACCATACATGCATGGCACTCACAAGCAACATACACTGACAGTATGCTTACCGCCACGTTGCTGTTCATCCACACGCAACCGCTCGGACAGGTCAGGATGCGTCACAGCTATGATACGGTGCATGAGAGGGGTCATTGAGCGTCGGGCCAGACGTGCCGTCCTTGGAATCATCCCTAGTGTCACTTCCGCTACATTCTTGCTCAGTCTGGAAATGTCGTCCCAGCGTTTGTGACAGTGTGTATGTCGTCTATTAGACACCCCCGCTGCTCGTACTTCATGTGCAATGCTCCTCCACACGCCCTTGCGAAGGTGCAGCTTCACCTACCATGATGGGAGACAAAAGGGTGGAAGTCAGTGGACAGTTGGCCAGTCACACAGATAGGAGCAACACATTTCTCTCTGCAGCCATGCACATATCGATTCTTCAGTTGGTCACACATCACACCGCCAAGTTTTCAGAGCCCAGGTGTCATATGACACCTCATGCACAACAACTTATCCCCCACTGCACTTACCGCCTGTCCGGGTGCGCCGTACAGGCGTCCGTAGTTGCGGAGCACAGCGTCCACGAGGACATCCAGCTCCGCGGCGGTGAAGGGACGAGACCGGACCTCTTTGACTCTTGACATGGCTAGGTCACGGAGTATGGCACTAGAGCGGCAGTTGGTGGTCAGCTCCGCAGCAGCAGGTGGAGGTGATGGTCACAGGCAGCAGTCGGTGGTCAGCTCCGCAGCAGCAGGTGGAGGTGATGGTCACAGGCAGCAGTCGGTGGTCAGCTCCGCAGCAGCAGGTGGAGGTGATGGTCACAGGCAGCAGTCGGTGGTCAGCTCCGCAGCAGCAGGTGGAGGTGATGGTCACAGGCAGCAGTCGGTGGTCATCGTAGAAGGTATGCTTTTGCACATCACACATATATAGGGCCCTGTGGCCATGTCAGTGGCATACGGCGCCAGCCATTGGTCCGCCGTGAGAGCGTGTTTGGAATTGGGCCAATGATTGGCCCTGGTGTTGCGGTGAACAGCATACAGTACTTGCTATTGGCCAACCGTGGCCCATGTCCACACCTCCCATTGGCTGCACGTGCACAGACCGTCACGCTCACACACCGGCAAGTGCATGTGCTAGACACCGGGACGGAAGCATCATTTGCAACAAAGTTGTAACAGTGGCGCCACCATGGCGGGACACGTATTCGGCGGGGGAGGTGGAGGCCAAAACATCCATAAGCTGATGACAATGCACATGGCCGTTCATGACCCCCCTTACAGTGACATTGCATCAGCCAGCCTACACCGGCCGGCCCAGCCCAGCCCATGACCGCCGTTCCGGCCATGCCAACTACCGCAGCTTCAGGCCCCCTCCACTACCGCCGTGCCAGGCCCAGCCCATGACCGCCGTTCCGGCCATGCCAACTACCGCCGCTTCAGGCCCCCTCCACTACCGCCGTGCCAGGCCCAGCCCATGACCGCCGTTCCGGCCATGCCAACTACTGCCGCTTCAGGCCCCCTCCACTACCGCCGTGCCAGGCCCAGCCCATGACCGCCGTGCCAGGGCCGCCAGGGCACGGCGGTAGTGGAGGGTGCCTGAAGCGGCGGTAGTTGGCATGGCCGGAACGGCGGTCATGGGCTGGGCCTGGCACGGCGGTAGTGGAGGGGGCCTGAAGCGGCGGTAGTTGGCATGGCCGGAACGGCGGTCATGGGCTGGGCCTGGCACGGCGGTAGTGGAGGGGGCCTGAAGCGGCAGTAGTTTGCATGGCCGGAACGGCAGCCATGGGCTGGGCTGGGCTGGCCGGTGTAGGCTGGCTGATGCAATGTCACTGTAAGGGGGGTCATGAACGGCCATGTGCATGGTCATCAGCTTATGGATGTTTTTGCCTCCACCTCCCCCGCCGAATACGTGTCCCGCCATGGTGGCGCCACTGTTACAACTTTGTTGCAAATGATGCTTCCGTCCCGGTGTGTAGCATATGCACTTGCCGGTGTGTGAGCGTGACGGTCTGTGCACGTTCAGACAATGGGAATGTTGAACGCGGGCCGCGTATGGCCAGACGTAAACAGCGGAAGCAGTGCACCGCCATGGCGGCGTCAATGATTGATTGCATGTCAGATGACGATGCACCTTGTTTAATTGTCTGCAGCTGCATGATGACGGTTGTGTGCGTGATTGCGTGACTCCACACTTCATGCTCTATCCCATGTTTTCCATACCATGACCATCGGTGTGCCACTAATGTCCGTCACTTTTGGGTCATGTCACATGTCTTGTTGGCAGTGATGTAGAGGTGAGACAGAGTGCATTGCACATGTTGCAAACCATCATGTAGCTGGTGGGTGCACATTGCTACGCCAATCCATGTTGTTGTGACAATCAGAGATGTTACACATATGCCAATTGAACACTGCCTATTACATGTTGGATAGAGTGCGGTGACATGTGTGTGAGTTGCACAGACATGCGTTGTATGTGCATTGACTTCCATTCCATTTACTCCCACACAGGAGGGCTCAAAATGTCCATCGCCCATACACTGTGCTGGAGGATATGGTGGACGAGGAGGTGATCAAGAAATTCAGGCTTGATCGACGTCGATTGCTGGAGCTTGTGAACCAGTTGTCTCCTCGCCTGCAGCCGCGGAGAACCTATCCAGGCTCAATTTCACCCACCCAAAAGGTGATGGCGGCACTCCATTTTTTTGCAACAGGCACATTCCAGTACACTATTGGACATGCCGGGGGAATGTCACAGGCCATGTTCAGCACGGTACTTAGGGATGTACTGACAGCCATGATGCTGTACAAGAATGATTACATACATTTTCCACAGGCGGCAGAGTTGGCAGCGGTCAAAGCAGACTTTTATGCACTGGGTCGCATACCACACGTTGTGGGTTCAATTGATGGCACGCATATTGCGATCATTCCACCACGGGCACGTGAGCAGGTGTTTCGGAATCGGAAGCACTTCCACTCCCTTAACGTGCAGGTGGTGTGCCAGGCCGACAACATTATCTCACATGTGTGTGCAAGATTTCCTGGCTCTGCACATGACGCCCACATCATGCGGAGCAGCATTGTCCCCCAGCTGATGGCTAATCTGCGTCCGGCAGAAGCCTGGCTTGTTGGTGAGTATGCTGTGGTGACAGGAGTGATATCTGGGTGGCTTGGTGTGGCCACATGTTCAGGTAGTTATGTTTCTCTCTCTCTCTAATTTCCACAAACACAGGCGACTCGGCTTACCCAAACAGGCCTTGGCTTCTAAGTCCAATTCGCAATCCCACCACAGCAGGAGAAATGCGATACAACGATGCCCATGGTAGGACACGTCGAGTGGTGGAACGAACATTTGGCCTGCTTAAGTCTAGGTTTCGGTGCCTGGATAAGACTGGAGGGGCCCTGCCTTACGCACCAGGCAAAGTATGCAAGATTGTGATTGCCTGCTGCATGCTCCACAACCTGGCTGTGCGAAATAACATTGAACTGATCTTGGACCCAGATGAACAGCAAGTTCCTCGCCCTCCAGACCCACCCATGTCGACTGATGAGGATAGTGGTGAGGAGGAAGGTGTGGACCAGAGGCGCCAGCTCATTGAACGCTACTTCCCTTGATTGTGAGTGTGCCCCTCTTGTGCTGCTTGTGTATGCCCTGTGTAGGTTTGCTGCTCTAGTGTCATTGTGTTGGGCATCATCTATGTGTTTTGTTATGTGATGTATGCATGTGTGTGTGCCTTCATTTATGAGTACATGCACTTCTCCATGATGTGTGTAGTGTCATCCATTCGTGTAGTAATGTGTGTGGTTTGTTGTAAGTTGCACTGCATTGAGTTGGGATGAGTGTGATGGTGTTTCCTAACGTCTGTTTGCGATTTCTATGTTTCCCTAGGTCACTCCCTTGCGGCATGATTCTGTACCAGTTAGATCCCTGAACCTGGTTACGTCTGTTTCTGATGCAATCATGTGAATAAACATGGAGGCAACACATCATTGAGTGAGTAAGTGTCATTTATTTACAGATTGTGCATAGGTGTAGGTGCATATTTACAAATGAGTGAAGGGGTGGGGGAGTGAGAGTCCAAGGTAATGGCAGATGAGATGTCCGTGCAGACACCACATAGGGTGTTGTCTGCCTAGTGCAGCAGGCCTGTGCCAGGTGGGACCGGATAGTTGGCAGGGTGGATGGCAGGCTCAGGTACTCAAATGAGTCATTGTCGGCTCCTCTTGGAGTGTGTGGCAGGAGCTCCGACACTGCTCTCGCCCACTTCCTGCCTCGGACGGCCCCTCCGTCTTTGTGTCGGGACGGAGTCAGCTGGGGGCGCTGGCTGATCAGGTGGCACATCCGCCGCCAGGGGCGCAGGTGGCGGTGGCGGTGTTGTGGGCGCTGCCGTTGTTTGAGGGGGGGTGTGGTGGGTGGTGTTGGCGGATGTCCTCGTGCTAAAAATGTCCACGAGTTGGCCAAGCCGCCTCTCGATGGCCCCCAACATCGCTGTGTTGTCCACAAAGTCCTGGTGGGCCCGGTCTGCATGTGCCTGGCTACGTGCATAGCCCGCCTCCACCCGGACTAGTGCTTCAAGACACTGTTGCACGGCATTGGGTGTAGTGTCATCAAGCCTTCTTTCCGCCGTGCTCCTGCCTGCAGGATCTGCCCTTGCATTGGTGGTTTGCCTCACTCTCTCCCTGCGTGGCTGGGATGGCGCTGCCCCAGCGTTGGCTGGTGGGTTGGGCAGGGTGGCAGGGGCAAAAGTGGTGGTAGTAGTGGTGGTGGAGGTGGTGCTGGAGGTAGCTGTGCAGGTCACAGTAGCCGGTGTTGTGGTGATGCCAGAGCCCGTTGTTGTTGTTGGTGCAGGTGTGACCTGCGAGCCAGAGGTCCCTGGCTGGCTGCTTGATCCGGCACCATCCTCTGCCCCGGAGGTGGCTGGACAATCGTCCCCTGAAAGTTCCGAGTGTGGGGATGCTGGAGGGCTGGTGTTAATTGCAGCAGTCAGATTAGGATCCCCTGCAAAAAATAAATTTGAGGATGAGTCATGTTGCCTAAACGTGTACATTTATTTATGTTTGACATTCAGTCGGCATTGGCACACACCCCACCCACCACCACCACCCTCTCTATGGACATGGGGGCCTGTTGGGAGTTGTAGTTCCGTCCGCTCACACACCACACCCACCACCACCACCCTCTCTATGGACATGGGGGCCTGTTGGGAGTAGGACTAGTGACCTGTAGCACACCCCACCCACCACCACCACCACCCTCTCTATGGACATGGGGGCCTGTTGGGAGTTGTAGTTCCGTCCCCTCACACACCCCACCCACCACCACCACCCTCTCTATGGACATGGTGGCCTATTGGGAGTTGTAGTTCCGTCCCCTCACACACCCAACCCACCACCACCACCCTCTCTATGGACATGGGGGCCTGTTGGGAGTAGGACTAGTGACCTGTAGCACACCCCACCCACCACCACCACCCTCTCTATGGACATGGGGGCCTATTGGGAGTAGGACTAGTGACCTGTAGCACACCCCACCCACCACCACCACCCTCTCTATGGACATGGGGGCCTGTTGGGAGTTGTAGTTCCGTCCCCTCACACACCCCACCCACCACCACCACCCTCTCTATGGACATGGGGGCCTGTTGGGAGTAGGACTAGTGACCTGTAGCACACCCCACCCACCACCACCACCCTCTCTATGGACATGGGGGCCTGCTGGGAGTAGGACTAGTGACCTGTAGCACACCCCACCCACCACCACCACCCTCTCTATGGACATGGGGGCCTGTTGGGAGTAGGACTAGTGACCTGTAGCACACCCCACCCACCACCACCACCACCCTCTCTATGGACATGGGGGCCTGTGGGGAGTTGTAGTTCCGTCCCCTCACACACCCCACCCACCACCACCACCCTCTCTATGGACATGGGGGCCTGTTGGGAGTTGTAGTTCCGTCCCCTCACACACCCCACCCACCACCACCACCCTCTCTATGGACATGGGGGCCTGTTGGGAGTAGGACTAGTGACCTGTAGCACACCCCACCCACCACCACCACCCTCTCTATGGACATGGGGGCCTGTTGGGAGTTGTAGTTCCGTCCCCTCACACACCCCACCCACCACCACCACCCTCTCTATGGACATGGGGGCCTGTTGGGAGTAGGACTAGCGACCTGTAGCACACCCCACCCACCACCACCACCCTCTCTATGGACATGGGGGCCTGTTGGGAGTAGGACTAGTGACCTGTAGCACACCCCACCCACCACCACCACCCTCTCTATGGACATGGGGGCCTGTTGGGAGTAGGACTAGTGACCTGTAGCACACCCCACCCACCACCACCACCACCCTCTCTATGGACATGGGGGCCTGTTGGGAGTTGTAGTTCCATCCCCTCACACACCCCACCCACCACCACCACCCTCTCTATGGACATGGGGGCCTGTTGGGAGTTGTAGTTCCGTCCCCTCACACACCCCACCCACCACCACTACCCTCTCTATGGACATGGGGGCCTGTTGGGAGTAGGACTAGTGACCTGTAGCACACCCCACCCACCACCACCACCCTCTCTATGGACATGGGGGCCTGTTGGGAGTTGTAGTTCCGTCCCCTCACACACCCCACCCACCACCACCACCCTCTCTATGGACATGGGGGCCTGTTGGGAGTAGGACTAGCGACCTGTAGCACACCCCACCCACCACCACCACCCTCTCTATGGACATGGGGGCCTGTTGGGAGTAGGACTAGTGACCTGTAGCACACCCCACCCACCACCACCACCCTCTCTATGGACATGGGGGCCTGTTGGGAGTAGGACTAGTGACCTGTAGCACACCCCACCCACCACCACCACCACCCTCTCTATGGACATGGGGGCCTGTTGGGAGTTGTAGTTCCATCCCCTCACACACCCCACCCACCACCACCACCCTCTCTATGGACATGGGGGCCTGTTGGGAGTTGTAGTTCCGTCCCCTCACACACCCCACCCACCACCACTACCCTCTCTATGGACATGGGGGCCTGTTGGGAGTAGGACTAGTGACCTGTAGCACACCCCACCCACCACCACCACCCTCTCTATGGACATGGGGGCCTGTTGGGAGTTGTAGTTCTATCCCCTCACACACCCCACCCACCACCACCACCCTCTCTATGGACATGGGGGCCTGTTGGGAGTTGTAGTTCCGTCCCCTCACACACCCCACACACCACCACCACCCTCTCTATGGACATGGGGGCCTGTTGGGAGTAGGACTAGTGACCTGTAGCACACCCCACCCACCACCACCACCCTCTCTATGGACATGGGGGCCTGTTGGGAGTAGGACTAGTGACCTGTAGCACACCCCACCCACCACCACCACCCTCTCTATGGACATGGGGGCCTGTTGGGAGTTGTAGTTCCGTCCCCTCACACACCCCACACACCACCACCACCCTCTCTATGGACATGGGGGCCTGTAGGAGTGGTTTAGAGGCTGGTGAGTATGTGGACTGCATGCAAGGCTGGGGTATGTGAGATGTGTCTTCAGAGTTGTGTGAGGCACACCGTGTTGTTGTGTTTGTGGTGCTTGGTTGGTACTTACCAGCCTCTTCTCCATCATCAAGTCCATCGAGGGTCTCAGGGTGCAGGATGGTCAGCACCTTCTCCTCCCACTCGGTGTACGGTAGGGGCTCCGGGGGTGTTCCACCGCCTGTGTGGTTGGCCCGGACGAAGTTCCTGGCTCTGATGGACTTCACCCGGGTCTTGAGGTCGTGCCATCGCCTTTGGATTTCATGCTTGGTCCTCGGGACGGTCCCGGAGGCATTGACCCTGGTGACGATCCGGTCCCACAGGCTGTTCTTCCGAGCTATGCTCGTCTGCTGCACTAGGGATCCAAAGATGTGGGGTTCAACACGAATGATCTCATCGACCATTACCCTGAGCTCGGTGTCGGTGAATTTCGGATTCTTCTTGGGTGCCATGGTGCTCGGGGTGTGTGTTTGTGTGGATTTCGGAGGTGCTGGTGTGTGGGGTTTGGGTATGGGGTGGTGGGTGTTTGTGTGCAGGGTGTGTTTGGGTGTGGGTTATGTGTATGAATTAAATTGTTTGCTGTTGGCCAAGTGTTGTCTCCTGCTAGCAGCTATGCTGTGATGCAGAGGATTTCTGGAGTGGGTGGGAGTTAATTTATAGTCTGTGTGTTGGCCCTGTGTGAATGTTGATTGGCAGTCAGGTGATAGGTGGGTGTGTTGTCAGGTGTGGTTTATGCAGTTCTTGGGGGTGGGTCATTGTGTCTTGTGTTTGGTTTAGATGTGTCAGGTGGGTGTTCATCCATTTTCCTGTGTTTGGTGATGAATTCAGTCGGTATGTATGCCATTGGTTTGACTGTAGGGATGTTGGACTTCCGCTGTGGTGCACCGTTTCTCCTAGCATTGCTACCGCCGCGGACGTGGATCGCGGTGGCTACCGGGGTACTTGCGGAGTTATCCTGATTGCGGACACGGACAGTACGCAGGTATCGCGGGGGAGGTTGTTGTTCTCCTGGTCATGTGCGTACGCGGCGGTCGGTGTTTTGTAGGTTCCGTCCGCATGCCGCGGCCTCAGGTGTACTTCGACCGCCGCGGACGGAGATTGTTGTGCTCCGTCCGCCGCGGTCGGCGTTTCGGTCACAATTGATCCTAATCGCTATTGCGGTTTTTCCGCGGGCAGGTCCGGAGTATCTTGCCACCTTCCTCGGCGGACGGAACACGTTTCCGTCCGCGATCCTAATCGACCCCTTAATGTGTATACTCCAAACCTTTCTATGCTTTTATGTGAGATGAATACTTAGCATTAGCGTTCATTAAATATTAGACTACATTTAATGCAGTATTATATGTATATAATATGTTAGGCTGTTTTCATTGGATGTTTTGTCATATGCTAACACCGCCTTTTTTAGAGCATGCTGTCGTCTGAAGAATTGTTGGCTTCCACATTAATCAGTTGGCCATAATGTTGGCAAATCAGTCATTTTCTCATTGAAGATACACTTTCCAATAATGGATCACATTTTTTTGAAGAAAACATAGAAAAACTAATTAAACTCCCAAGTGTAATAAAATGACTTTGTTATTGCATCTGCCATCTGTATACAAATTTGTAGAAAAGGGCTAGAAAGAAAACGAATTCAATATGTAAATACACACATTTAAAGCATCTACCAACAAATGCTATGGTTATAAATGACAACTTTTCAATATCTTTTATATTTTTTATTTATTTTTATTTATTAATTGTATTTTTTACTTTGAAGTGTTAAACTTAGTTAGTCTTTTTATTTCATCCTAACAATAACAGGGCCAGGTTGATAGCTTCTGAGTGAATAGTATGCTGAAAATATGTGGAATGGCTCAAGGCCCCCATCTGTAGTGGAGGATCGTCATCAGTCAATCCATTGTGCAGGACAGTGAGCCGTAACATTTGGTATGGGTGGGGCTACTGCCCTCCTCCTATGGTGATTTTCACAGCATACACTGATTCCCGGTGAGATGTTACTGGGATGGACAACTGAACAGAATTGGTCATAAAAATGGGATAGAGGAGGCAGGAGATTTATAAAACTGAGCTTCTCCTTTGGGTACCGGCTTTATCTCTAGAAACCCAGTGATATACAGGTTATTGAAATCCCACCCTCCCACTCCTAAGGTTAAATTGGGTCAAAAAATGAAAATGAATGGTACTCAAATGCTACAGTGTCTTTGAGTTTATTATCAAAATCATCTCCTAGAGAGGTTCCTTGGGCATGGAGTTGTTATATAGCCTAGTGTAATTTTCCCGATCCATGCCCTTATAAAGGAATAAAACACCATGTCCCTATTTAGGCATAGAAATCATAACCATATTTAGACACAGCTCATGCAGTCCAAATAAGGCATGGCTACTTCCACTAGTTCCGTAAATCCACAACGATTTCTTTGAAAACTCAGCTTCAGCAGTAAGGGACTTCCCCTTGCTTGAATATTGATTTTTCCAAGAATTCATGGAGTTTTCAAAGAACTGACTCTTTGATAACGTTATTATGTCCACCTTTACTTAAAAATCGGCACCTTCGAAGTATAAATATGCCCACACTCGCCCAAGCAAACACACGGTGGTTTGTAGCAGTTCGACTATCTACTTGCCTGACGCATCTCGCTACAGCAAGTGCCGAAGGAAGCCAACCCTCCAGCAGACCCACTGAGAGAGACGCTGTCTTTTCTCCTGCCAAGAAATCCAGCTCCAGTGTTTCCAAGCTCCGCTTGCGGGGTGTTGGGAAATCGAGTCCTGTGACAGAGAGATACCAGACCTCCTTCATTCTAAAACTAAGGTACGGAGCTGATTAGACCATCAGAGAAATCCTGGATAGATTCTTGGCAAAAGAATACTAAACTTATGCTACACCACACATCGGGGTAGGCATATTTTAGAAGCACCAGTTGAGTACTTTTAGTCTTTATTTATTTATGTATGTATTTTATGGCTTAGAAACCATACCATGCTTTTACAGTATTATTTGTTCAATAAATACTTTTTATTGAAAACGCCTGTCTTTCTATTTTCTCTGCACCTCTGATGAAACGAAGCATGCACGAATGACTGAGTAAAATATCTATCTCTTGTTTCCACAACTCTGAAGATCAGTTTTATCTTGGGGAAACAAAGTTGTCATGTGTATGCGGTTGTCAGAAACTAATCCCTTCTTGTGAATTTGAGAAAGTTTCTAGTGACCTCTGAGCTAGCTGGCACTCACAATTAAGTTTAATATATTCGATAGAGACCTGGTAGACATAAGTCCTACGTCACATCTATAGGATATATTATTCCAATGCGCAGAGCCTATTGGGACTATAGGAACTACACTACAGAGTTGATTAGAGGGTGATCTGACCTTCCAGTGATTCTGTCCTTCTATCCCTACCTCTAGAGCCGCCCATGATGTTTCTTGGGGCATTTTCATCTTAGAAAGGCTGAATGTGTTATTTCTGTCAACATTGCCATACTATTTAATAACCTTTCTCTTTGTTTCGAGTAATCAATGTGGGCCAGGCCATTGACCCTTCCTGCTCCAAGAGGGATGTAATAGGAAAGGAGTGTTAACTCAAATTGTGATGCTTATATCTGTCTTAAGATGTTAATAATAAGCAGGCATTATTGTGATATGCTTGTTATTGTCCTCCTGCTCTACAATCTGAAGTAAACTTTGCTACGCCCTTGTAAGAAATCGGGCTACTGGTTGAGGAGGGTGAAACACTGCTCAAGCAGTAACCACAATCTTTTTTTAGGCTGAAGTCACAAGCAAACCCAACACTTTCATGTGCTCAGCCTTTGAGTAACTTAGCACAGAGCAGTCAAGCTTAACTCAGAGGCAATGTGCGAAGTATTCGTGCAACACTTCAAACAGTAACACAGTGAAAGCACACTAGAAAAGGATCTCAGCCCCAGTAAGAAAATTAGAGTAATTTTTGATGAATAAAACAAGACCAGAAGGACAAAAATCCAGTCAGTAGAACTAGACATATACAATTCTAAAGATTTCAGTAAAAATAGCACCAAAAAATACAGAGCACAAACTGTGGATATCTGTTACAGCTACAGGGACACAGTTATGCCTTCTAAATGTGAGTACCTTAAATCCTGATAGCAGAGTGTTGGGAGGTTCCGTGCAGGAGATGCGATGCGCAGTCAAGGCAATACTTTGGTTTCAAGGTGTTACAAGGCTAAAATGTGAGGTCCTGCATCATCATCAAGGATCCCGATGACAAGGGCTTGTTGGGAATGGGTCAGGCAGTCTAGGCAATGCATTGGTTCCGAGGAGCTGTGAAGCTGCGATGCAAGAACCTGAGCTGTCATTGAGGCTGCTCTAGATGATAGATTTGCAGTGTGAGGGCCTGCGTTAGGAAAGCTTCACACATGCAGTGGTCGGGATGCACCTGAAAGGTTGATGTGAAGTCCTTGTGCTGGGAGTACCCTCGCAGCAGAGGAAATCCATTGGTTCTGCTCGGGATTGTGGGACGCAGCAGAAGAGATGTGTCATTTCTGCTGGATCGACAGTTCGGCTGACAGACCACCTTTAGGCCCACTTCCAAGGGCCCAGGTTGGGGGTGGCACCACTTTTCAGGGTAGGAGTCCCATATGGAAGAGTCCAGGTACTGGATTCAAGGTTGCTGGAGCATCTGTCCCTGAGAATCTAGTCAGGAGGCCGCCAACTAACCTTTGGAGGCACCATGAGGTCCGGCTTTCAGCAGATGCAGGTCAAATTCTTCTCACCAAATAAGAGGGTCACAGGCAGCAGGTGAGCACAGCAGGGCAGCAGTCCTTCGAAGCAGCAGTCCAACAGAGTGGAAGTCCTTTCAGCAGCCCACTGGTCATTTTTCCTGGCAGAGTATCCACAGGCCTAGAAGTGTACTGAAGAGTTGGTGTCTGAGGTCCAATATTTATACCTATGTCTTCCTTTGATGTAGAGAAGTTTCTAGAGGTTTCCCCTTTGAAGTGCAAAGGTTTCCTGCCTCCCTTGTCCTGGCACAAGACTAACCACATGGGGTATGCAGCCCTTTGTGTGAAGGCAGGATACAGCCTATTGAAGTATAAGTAGAGCTCCTCCCATCCTGCCAGTGACGGTCCATTCAGCAATACCTAAACTCTCTATTGTGTGTGGCTGTCTATGAGAACTAAACTAAGCCCAATGGTCATCTACACCCTGTTGTGTGACCCAGAGACAGACTACAAGCACTAAATAGCTGAGGCTGAAAAATACCAACTTTCTAAAATTGGCATTTTAAAAATTGTAATTTAAAATCAGACTTTAGCATAACAGAAATGTTTACCTTACAATTTCAAAGACATCAAACATTAACTGGTTACCTGTTCCCATTTGGAAATTACAGCTAATAAATGTGATAAGGTATCTCCAAAGTAGGCATTGTGGTAGTGAAAAAAAGATTTGAGAATTTTCACTACCTGGGCATGTGAAACTTAAAAGTACATGTCCTACGTTTTAAATACACTGCATCGCTTCCCTCTCAGCTATCCAGGGCATACACCTAGGGGTGACATATATATATATATATCAAAAACGAAGTTTAAGGTTTGCCAAAAGGCTTACGTTGCCAGGTGGAATTGGCAGTTTAAGGCTGCACACACAGGCTGCAATGGCAGGCCTGGAACATGTTTAAAGGGCTACTTAAGTGGATGGCACATTATGTGCTGCATGCCAACCTGTAACATTTAATTTATAGGCCCTTGTACATGTTGTACTTCCTTAAATATGTCAGTTGGGAATAAACAAATGTTATCATGTTTTAAGGAGTGAGCACATGCACTTTAGTACTGGTTAGCAGTTGCAAAGTTCACAGAGTCCTAAGTCCAGCAAGAACAAGATCAACAAAAATAGAGGAGGAAGGCAAATCGTTTCGGGAGACCACCCTCAGGCTGACAGTTCCAACCGTCCTACTCCATTGAAAGTGAGCACACTAACAGCATGGTTCCTTTGGAAATGGACTGTGTTTATTTTTACCACAGGGAGGAGTTACATCAAAACAGATCAGATGCAATAGCATGGAACGTTACTGGATACAGAAAACATACCAGTATGAAACCATGCTGTATCTTCTCAGATTGCACACACAGGCAGCAAAAGCAATTCACACTAGCATATTTACCAGGCAGGAAACAATTCCTTAGGTGCTTCATTGTTCTATTTCCTGAGCCATTTTGACATTAGGTCCACCTTCAAAGATTAATCGAAATCAACAACTATTTAAATACAATCATCTGCATTTTCTATTCATTTCTTCATTAAGTGGGGTTGCATTTCTGTTATGTAGAGAAAAACAGTTGGGTTTTATTTACTTTTCATGTTCACATTTTTATAAAGCATAACATGCTACAGAATTGCCATTGTAGAGCACTTGAGGAGGAAGCGGTAGAAGAAATGAGTAGACAGGGAGTAAGCCTGGAACTTCATCAACCACACAATAAGAGTTGCTGGAAAATGAAGATAGTGTTAATTCAGTATCTCCTTGAAGGTAATGCTTTAAGTGCCTCCTTTGATGGGAAAGCATTTAAAGATAAAATCCAGAATATGTGTGCCGGCCTAAGATATGTGATCTGCTGGAATAGGTAAGCTGAAACAATAAATGGTTATATTGGAAGTCTAGAATTATACTTGGCCTGACCCGAAGAATGCAGACCATGTACCATGTTTAAGAGAGGAGCCTCCTCTGGACTTAAGTAAATCTATTTCAAGGCCAAGGCTTAAGGAAATAGCAATGGTGTTTCGATGTACCACCAAATTCTTTAAACTTAGACAATGGAATGGCTAGCAGGTTTACAGGAGCCAATTTCAGGTGCTGTGATGGCTAGCATTGCTGGAAGAATCTGGTTTAAAAACACATTTAGCAAGGTTATGGACTCGCTTGTGTACAAAACACATTTTTCAAATGAGATCTATCTATGATTGAGAGCAAGAGTAACCATGAAAGGACTCGTACAAGGTGACTTCTGTGTCATAAGCCGCAATGGTAGTTAACAGCATGATTCTGAACTGTTTGCAATGTGTTTGGTATTTTTTTAAGTAGTCACTTATTTATGATGTTTCATTAGGCCATTGTAAGTACCAGGTGATATTGTGGGGCCCAAAGAATAAAAATAGGATGCCCAGAAGCAGTGGAAGAGTTTAGGAGACACAGTGGGTAACTGCGTTCGTGTGCGAAATACATGCCAAATTTGTGAAAGATGACACCTAGGTTCATTTCTTATGAACTGCTGTTGAGAGAATGTCCATTGATTTTATCAAGGTAAGGTAAGCAGTCAAGGATCCACATCTTTTTTTAGTATTTGGACAGACTCTATTACATTCAGAGTGAACTTGATTAAGCTAGTTGGTTGTCTATTGAGGTTCCCTGGCTCCATCAGTCACAGTTTGATATTTGTATCCATGTGTGTTTGAGATCAACTTAATGGGCATCCAGTATTGACCAAGGATGCATTATAAAGAAAATTCAGTGCAGACTCTTGCAGAACTTTCAAAGTTGCATTTTGGATATATAATAATAATAATAATAATAATAATAATAATAATAATAATAATAATAATAATAATAATAATAATAATAATAATAATAATAATAATAATAATAATAATAAAAATAATAATAATAAACATTGTTGATCCCAGAGACTCTGTTCTAATGGAGGGGGAGGATCAAATATCTGAGGCTCTATCGATATCTGGACCCCAAACCCCCCACTTGGCAATGAAGGAGATAGCCATGGAAGGGGAGACTCGACAGAATGAAACATCAGGAGCAGAAGAGGCAGAATATTCTAGTATACCCACGGAAGCAAGATATCAGTTAGATATCCGGGAGATGTTAAACCTGATCCTAGATGAAATCCGGGAAATAAAGAACAACCAGCAAACCGAGATAGCTGCTCTCCATGCTAGGATGGATAAATTTGAAGAGCTATACATGGTGCTCCCAAACAGAATTCAAGAGGCAGAGGGGAGGATTTCTGTCCTCGAGGATCGTATGAATCTAGTCTCGGGGGAGACCAAGGGCGCAGCAAAGAAGAGGATCTCTATGGAGAAAAAGCTGGAGGAGCTCGAAAATCACTCACGAAGATCGAATTTAAGGATTGTGGGGGTTCCGGAAGGAACAGAAGGCTCTGATACTGTTCAGTGGGTCAACTCCTTCATCCTGAAATCAGTTATACCCGATTTTGAAGGAGACCTGACCATAACTAGGGCCCATCGAGTTCCAGCACAGAGGTTCGCAAATTCAACATTCCCAAGAACTATTTTACTGAACTTTGCAGATTACAGGATCAAGGAAAGGATTCTTTCAAAGGCCTATCAGCAACGCCAATTGGCAGTGACTGAAACTACAAAATGTAGGATCTTTTCCGATATGACAGCGGCAGCTGCAAAAAGAAGGAAAGAATTTGTAAAACTTTTGCAGTTATTTAAAGCAAACGGTGCTCATGCCTTGATTGCTCAGCAATCAAAGCTGAAAGTCTTGGTCAGGGGGAAGTTTTTCTTATTTTCAGATTTAGATGAGGCGCAGTCTCTTTTGAAGGAGATATCAGGGGGTAGGGTGTGAAAAGGAGGGAGAGGAATTTTCTTTTTTTTTTTGTGCGTTCACCTTCTTCTTCCCCTTTCCCCTCCCAGCCCAATGTTTTTTTCTCTTCGTCTTCTCCTGGTATCTTGTGGGCATCCTGCGGGGAAAGAAGAGGCACAGAGTGAGCTAGCGTTCTATAAAAGGAGAAAAAAAAATTGTAAAAATCAGGGTGGGTCCAGTTAGACGGGTCACTAAGGGTGTAGGAAGAAGACACCCAGTTGAGAAGGAAGGGAGGGAGGAATGTGGTCAGCGTGGAAGTACAGGGTGTTACCACATTCCTGGGGTGGGGGGGGCGCAGGGGGAGGGAAATGCAGTAAAAAGGTACATAAGCAATGGATGCAATAGTTATTTTCTCAGTATTTGGTACTTAACAAGGACAAGACACTTTTTTCAAGATGAATCCTAATATATGTAAGATACTGTCAATCAATGCTAATGGTATGTTGAACAAACAAAAGTATGGGGCTCTCCTGAAGTGGTCAATCTCACTAAATCCTCAAGTAGTCTACTTTCAAGAGACACATCTGAAAACGAATGACCCTAATTTATTTATTCCGAGATATTTTAGTCAAGGTGTTTTTTCATCTGCAGGGGTTGCCCAGAGAGGGGTAGCAATTTATTTCTCTAGGAATCTACCCTGGGAGTTTATTCAGACCAAAAGGGACTCCAAAGGAAGGTGGCTTTGGGTTTCAGTTAAACTTCATGGGAAGGCTCTAAATTTTGTGAACTATTACGGCCCAATTCTTGATGATGTTTCTGCTTTGAAAGAAATTTATGAGGCGTTAAGAGGTGTCCCAGGACAAATTATTTGTGGAGGGGATTTTAATTGCATCCAAGACCTGAAGAGGGACACTTCAAATAAAAATAAAAAACAGTTGAAACCCAGAACTAAAAGCTCTCTCGAAGCATTCGTAGTTGAATACCAACTACGGGATCCCTGGCGCTCCAGGAATGTAGAGAGGGAGCTGTTCACATGTTATTCTCATCGTTTCCGGACTGCATCCAGAATAGATTTTTTCTTGATATCAAGATCTCTGCAGATCTCAAATAATCTGATTGGATGCAATCCTTTCTCCGATCATGGCAGAATCGAATTGGATCTTGTTCTGGGAGGGGCCGTTAGGGAGCGCCCAAGATGGCAGCTAGATCGTACTTTGCTTCAAGACCAAACCTGGGTATCTGGATTTAGATCATGGATTGCGGAATATTTTGAAATAAATCAAGATTCAGCTGAACCCTTTTCAGTCTGGGGCGGGTTTAAAGCTGCAGCACGGGGCAAGATAATCGCTTTCACAAGCGCCCAGGCGAAGGAAAGGAAACTAAAAATAGCTAAATTACAATCTACTGTCGAGGAGCAGTATTTATTACAGCTTCAGTCTCAACCAAACCATTTGGAACAAGCTAAAGCATGCTTAAGGGATTTTTTATTCTCGAAGAAATAAATAACTCAAAAACGTTCCAGCAAAAAATCTACAAAGACAGTCAGATGGTTGGGAAATTACTAGCCAACTCTACAAGAAAAAAACAGGAGTCTTCACATATACTGAAAATTCAGGACCCTCTGAGTGGGATCGAAGTGGTAGAAAATGAGAAGATCTCTGGGATTTTCCTAGACCACTTTAAGAGAATCTATTCTACAAACTACCAGGTAGAGGAAGAAAAGATTCATGAATATTTCGTGAATTTAGAGATTCCTAAAATCTCGGAATTTCGGAAGACACAAATAGATAGTGAATTAACTGTTTCAGAAATTCCTACAAGTGTTAAGGCAACCGCTGGGGCAAAGGCTTGTGGCAAGGATGGGTACCCTATAGAATTTTATAAAGTATTTCTTGCGGAATTAGAACAACCTCTATTAAAATTATTTAACCATATTAAATTAGGAGGTACCGTTCCTGGGGTTTTCAAAGAATCGACAATTATATGCTTTATAAAAAAAGATTAAAAAAAGGATGATGTAAATTCATACAGGCCAATCAGCCTTTTGAACTCTGATTATAAAATGTTTATGAAGATATGGGCAGATAGATTTGTTCTGGCAGCCCAGGAAGTAATCCATTATGACCAGACCGGGTTTATTGCAGGACGTTATATGGCCACAAATACGGAATATCTAATTCTGGCATTGGACTATCTGAACACCAATTCGGTGCCAGCTTGTATTTTAATGGTCGATGCCAAAAAGGCATTTGACTTGGTGAACTGGGACGCCCTATTTTATTCTCTTAGTCAATTTGGATTCCCGGTTCAAATAATTAAGATGTTACATAATATATATTCTGGAGCCTCTGCTCAGGTAATAATTAATGCACAACAGGCCGGGAGGATCAATGTAACTAGGGGCACTAGACAGGGCTGTCCCTTATCTCCCTTGCTCTTTACCTTTTTTATTGAGCCCTTAGTGGCAAGGATTAGGGATAATGCAGCTATCATGCCCCCCATCATCGGCATGTCTAAACTAAAACTATTTGCAGACGACATTATTCTTTATCTTGCTCCTGAAAAGGAGGTAGTTGAGAACTTACTGAAAGAGTTTAAAGCCTATGAAAAGATTGGGGGATATAAGATAAATGCTAAAAAAACTGAAGTCCTTGCTTTAAATACAGATACAGGATTTCTCCCTAATTTCTTGCAAGTCCAAGCTGCGAGAAGAGACCCAATAAGATATCTGGGTATTTTTGTAACTGCAGAGTATGATATGCTTTTAGATCTAAATTACATTAGAATCAAAAATAAAATCAAGCACATGTTAGATAAATGGCTCTTGCTACCTTTGACAGTGATTGGTAGGGTGTCAATGGTTAAAATGTCAGTTTTGCATTTACTCATATTTTTGTTTACTAATGTACCGATAAAAATTAATCTGTCTTTTTTTAAAGAATTAGAAACAATGTTAAGAGGATTTATCTGGGGTAATAAAACTCCTAGGATTAAGCTCCCGGCGGTGCAACTCTCAATAGATCAAGGAGGGTTAGCGCTACCCCACTTAAAAACATACTACGAAGCTGCTTTTTTTGATATAGTGGCAGGTCTTTTGAGGGTGTATCAGACAAGAGACAATTTTTTTTAGGAGAAGATGGTTCAGGAAGCAGGTTCTCAAATCCCAATTTTTTTAAAGACCGCAAAACTCCCCAAAAAATCGAGGTATAAGACGTTGAAAGAATATACAAAGCGCTTATTGCTGCTTTTTAAAAAACATGGTTCTGATGGTTCCCAATACTTAAGTTTGTCCAAATGTAGTAAAATAGGCCTTCCATTAAGTTTGTCGAAGATTAAAAAATGGGATTTGTGTGGGTTTCGGGAATTGAGAGACTTGTTAGTCCAAAATAGGGTTATTAGTTGGCAAGAGGTGACAACTAGAACCAACATTTTAAGACGACCGTCCTTTTTTGAATATCTTCAGGTTATTCATTTTATTAAAAAGGAAGTAAGTGGTTTGTTGAATACCCCTAATAACTTACTAAATAACCTTTATGGAAGGAAGAGCAGCGGGATAGGGCAGTGGTATAAATTGCTCCATTGCTCTGCTCAATCCCCACTCATTATTAAACATTTGAATAAAGTAAGTCTCTCGACCCAGTGCTTCTTTTCCTTGAAAGATTGGGAGGCTCTCTGTTTACTGGGAAACAAATCCTTGCGCGCTGCCAACTATAAGAGGATGGCCTTCCTGTCTCGTTGGCTAGCCTATAATACGCCTGAGGCTATGGAAAGAATGTTTCCTGGAACAGAAAACAAGTGTTTTAGATGCTTAACACATGGCCAGGGAGGATGGTATCATATCTTTTTTGCTTGCCCGATGTTGGAGTCTTTCTGGAAAGAGATATTCGCGGAAATTGAATTGGCCATTGGAAAATCATTTCCGCCTACGGTAGAAGTAGCCTTGTTTGGTATAAGCAAGGATAGAAGCAATATTAATAAATCGGAAGAGGTATTTATATTTATATCATGTGCGGTCGCTCGCTCTTTAATACTACAAAACTGGAAATCAAGGGAAATTCCATCACTGATAAAATGGTTTAATAAGATGAGGAAAACCGGTCTCTTTGAAAAAGCATATGCGGGCAGAGTAGGTTCTATTAGGAGGTTTGAAAGGAATTGGAAATATTTTGGGGATTTGGAACAACTGAAGGAGGGATGAGCAGCAAAAGAAGGATGAGGATAAGGAAAGGGTCATTACATTTGACTGCACTTGCACTTTCTTAGATATCACTTTATCATAGTTTTTTGCACATGCAGTAGCACTTTATTGCAGGTTTTTGCACTTTTTTGCAGTGCCACTTTATAAATTGCGGATTTTGCACACACCCTTCTTGATAAAATTGTTGTTTGTATTCCTTTTTGTGCTTGATGAATCTCTTCCCCCTTTCCTAATTCTCATGTCTGATATATATATGTATGTAGATTTCTTTCTTTTTTATTTTTGATGTTTTTTAAGTCTGTTTAAACATTGAAATGATTATTGAAAAAGAAAATTGAAAAGATGCGTTGTACCATTGATCATCCATTGCTATGTTCAATAAAAAATTTATTAAAAAAACAAACAAAAAAAAAATAATAATAATAATATTAATAATAATAATAACATAATAATAATATCTTAACATTTCAAATTAACAGACATCTATTTTTTTAGTTTGTTTATCTTGTTTTGTCAAACATCCAATTAAACCACAGAATCAACATAAAGTAGTTGTTGCATTGTACATAAAAAATATCAGAAAGTATTTACAAACATAGAAACCCCCTTATACGGACCAGCTTGGTGTGAACATTTCTGCACAATTCTGTGAGATAACCCACTCTCACCTCCCAGTGATCGGCCCATTCGGGGCACACAGATAAATCTTCGCTAGACATGTCCAGTGCCCCACGCGACACACTCTTAGCCCAGCTGTACACAATGTTCACATTATAGACAGACAATACTTCAATTTGCTGTGCTATACTCCACAGGGACCCTCCTGGGTAACTAGCAGCGGAGTTTCCTGATCATTTTCACTGTGCTCCCGGAGGTAAGATATAAGTGGTTCCCAAATATCCCTGAGGAAGGACGTAATCAGCAGCAGTTCTGCATAGGTTGTTAGTTGGTCTTTACCATATATAAAATCATGCAGCCAGTCTTTGAATTTGGGAGCTCTCCCCTGCCCCATCTGCAGGCTACCCTCCACTTGGCCAGTAGCAAGCCCATAGCAGTAAACTGCCTGTTCGTCTTAGGGATGTCCGCAGTATACCCCATAAACACGAGTAGAGGGGAGAATGGGAGGGGCATTGCGATCATCTCAGAAAATGCTTCCAGGACCTCCCGCCAGTAACCTTGGACCTGGGCGCAGGTCCACGGCAAATGCAAGATGTCACCCCCCTCCCGATAGCATCTCAGGCATTGGTCATCACCCTGTAACTTGTATTTACATAGCAATGTGGGAGTATAGTAAATTCTGTGCAAAAACTTAAAGTGTATAATGCGTAGCCTGCTGCTAGCTGTAGTTTCTACAGTTTGCGCACAGCAGAAATTCCACTGCACGTCTGTCAAGGGGGATTCCAGGTCCCGATCCCACGCAGCCCTGGCACCTGGTGGCACGTGCGGTCTTTAGAAGAGCGCCACACAGTAGATGCGAGACACAGCGTGTGAAGGGCCAAACATCTTTAGTGTGGTAAGCAGGACCTCCAACGGGGCAGGCTCTTGACCGAACCACGATGCATTGATCCCTATTTCATGTTCGAGTCTTATATAAAGGAATGTCTCTAGAAAGGTGAGTCTCTTCCCTACCAGTAGCTCCTTCTGACCTTATAACCGGCCCTCGTTATATAGATATCCCCATGTGTACAGTCCCCTCCAACGCAGCATGTCACAACATATTGCTTCCTGTGTGAGCGGGGCAAAAGGAAGGTGTGGCAGCGGCACAAGGGGGGAGTAGAGGAGGGCCATACCCATTTCCCTAGTCAAGCGTTTCCAGGCGTTATTGGTGCAAGAGACTGTATGGTGTGATACCTTCTCACCTGGGACTTGTGCTCCCAGCAGGGAGGTTAGGGGAGTAGGTGACATGTAACCCTGCTCAAAGGCCAGGTGCGGCATGAAGGGTGGCGGGTGGAGCCAGTAAATGGTTTAGTGAGCCTGAACGCTGAGATGGTAGAGCTCCATGGCCGGAGCCTCAAAGCCCCCCTGGACAATGGCTGTGTCAAAAGATTCCAGCTTAATCGGGGTTGCCTCCCATCCCAGGACAGCTTGATGAGCAAGGAGCAAAGAGTGTTAAAGAAATTGTGCCCTGGGTAAAAGGGTATGTTAAGAAATAAAGAAAGTAGCTTGGGGAGGATGTTCCTCTTCATCAGGGCCACTCTGCATGCCAAAGAGAGTGAAAGGGTGATCCAGCGGTCTACCCACGTGTTAACTGTTTCTATCGCAGCCCCATAGTTTGAGCGAAGTGTCTCCTCGGGGGCCCTGGTGATAGTGACCCCCTGGTACTTGATTTCGTTCTCGCACATATATTTTTAAAAATTATATCATACCTAATTAAAAATAATTATTATTAAATGATTTGTAAACAATGAAATAAAAATAGCATTTCATAAATAATTCATATTAAATGTTTATAGAAAATCAAAAATAAAAGAGTTAGATTAACTATTCTTACTCCAAGTTAAGCTAAAGCAGGAGAAGTTTTGGATTTTGGAGGGGTTAGATTTACTATTCCCACCCCAAGTAATCTCTCTGGGAAGTAGCAGGATTTGGCACCACAACCCAAAACATATTGGTACATGTTTTTCATTTACACGATCTGAAATGTGTAATATTCAATGTTCTCAAGTTAGTAATGGTAGGTAGACACAATATGAACAGGATAGTTGGGAAATCCTCTTGTAGTTTTTAATTAATTCTAGAAGTCAAACACTGCTCAGTAAGTTCTGGAAATCTTATCTTTATTCAGGCTGTATGACAACATTCAGAGAACAGTATTTATATATTGTTTTCACTGTCTGGGCACATAAACAAAGGAGGAACCCTATTCATAATTTCCCCCAGATCTACACAGGACAACAACATCATCACGCTATTGAGTGTGGTGTCAAAAACATGTAGATGCAATATGGTGCTAGCTAGGCAAGGGGATAAGCCCTATAACCCCTTGAATGAGTATGGAAAACTCCATACCAAACAAACAACAACAAATGCCTAGGCACACATAAGAGAAAATCAAGTTCTTGTGAAAAGCAAATTGAAAGACGCAAAAAGTCTCATTCAGATGGAAGGAAAAAGTTTTGAGGTAATTCGAATTCAAAGTTCAATCAAGTAGATTCTTTTTATTCCTTTTCAACAGTAAGGGCACGTAGAACAAGCCAGCCGACACGTGTTACGTCGCACAATGGAGTAATGCTCTGCAACTTCTCCAGGGCATTCAGACGGTGATAATTCCAACCCGGCCGGACTTTTTGTAGGGCAGATGAAGTAATCAGGAACACCAGTATTATAGAGTTGTACATAATACGTAGTTGATACTTAATGTAGTGATCTAGCTGGTTTTTGTGCCAGATGCGTTGAAAATGTATGAGTAATGGGCGAGTCTTCTAAGGTGTGGATCGAAATTACACATCCGGGTTCAGAGTGTCCTACGAAAGTTTCCGGCAAAAACGCAGTCCCACGACTCCCCACTCGGTACCAGCATTAGCATTGGTAATTTATTTTCCATGAAAATACAAGTTACAGCAGTCTGCTGTGCCTACCATGTTTTGCAAAATCTTTCAGTGGCATCCTTCTGCAGCAAACCTCCCATTCAAGCACTAATAGCTGTTCTCCTTGATCATGGCAATGCTCTGTTACGGACATTGCCGAATCTCAATTGGAAAGCCTTTGAACCATTCTACGGGGCAGATTTATGTTAACTGGCGCATCCCTCGGGATGCGCCAGTTAACGTGCGCCACAGCTACGCCACCCATGGTGCGCCGCATTTATAATGCGGCGCGCCATGGTGCAAAAACGGCACAGATGCGTGGCGGAAATGTGGCGCATTGCTGGAGTTGATTCACAATGCTGCATCAAGACCTACGCCTGCTTCAAGCAGGCAAAGAGTTTTGATGCAGCATTGCCCTGAAAGTGACTGAGTGAAATCTCATAGATTTCACTCAGCCACTTTCAGGAGGCGTTCCTGCGCAGGAACCCCCCCCCTGCGCAGGAACGCCTCCTTATGGCGCAGTGCTTTACAACGTGACGCATCTCCTAGATGCATCACGTTGTAAATAGGGCGCATTGTTTGCGCCGCAGTTGCGTCAAATAAAGTGATGCAATTGCGGAGCAAAGAGGCGCAACGGACTCATAAATCTGCCCCAAAATGTCTAGGCCTGTCTGGTGCTTAACTCTCAGTGCTCTCTCCCTCTTCCCTGACCCTCAATGATCTACATTGGTTACCCGTGTGAAAGTGTTCTTTTTTTAAACTCCTATCTATGCTGCATCTCCTTAATACCTTGCAACAGAATATCTTTTTTATAGACCAGTTAGAATCCTCAGATCTTCCACTTTGGCTCCGGCCCACGCCCCATGCCCGTCTTTACAGTCAGGAGGTTATGCAGCCTTTCCTGTTCATCTCTTGAGGCCCACAACTGGAACACCCTTCCTCTGGATCTATGCTTCACATCTAACTTCCTGAAGGTCAGAAAACTGCCCAAAACTTGGCTTTTTTAATATTTCATCATTCCTTTCAGTTCTAGGCTCTGGCCTTTCTGTATCTGTGTCTCCTTTTTAGGAGTTATTATTGCCTGGATATCCCTCAGTAGTAGTTTAGTGTCATATATCCTCCTAACATAACATTCAAATAAACATAGCGGCTTGTATACCTGTGTACCGAACGAAATCGGTGCTCGGATTCTCTTCAAGGGCTGTTTCCCAGGAATTTCATTAATATGCTCCAGCCTTCAAATGATCAACAAAACGGCTCCGGCACCCCATAGGAAGACTTAGTGCTCTTTATTCCCTTCCTGGGACCAGATGTGTTTTGGCTAATCGTATAGCCGTTAGCCGAATTGTGTCACGTCTCAGCAGGAGAATATAGAGCACTAAATGTTCCCGTGGTGTGCCAGACCCTTTGTTGAGCATTTGAAGGCTGGACCCTCCTAACATAACATAACAAGCAAGAGTGACAATATGTTGTCCATTAGTCAGTTTTAGTTCAGTAAAATCCAGCAGTCTGTCAGCAGCCTGTAGAGGAGACTGAGGCGAAAATCTTTCAGTAATGTGCTTTTTTTCATGACAGGTCACCTTGTAAGCAACCAGAGCTGCTAAATGTATTCATCCACGGACCAAGTGGCTTGCTAAAGAGCCACCATGCTGGGCTTCAGTGTCACCTGTCCATGCAGGACAAGTCACTGGTGCTCTCTAAATCCAGGGTGACTTATTCTTGGAAGTAGCAAATAAATAATATAGGTCATGCTGCTCAACCCATCTGGCCTGCTTAGGTCTAGACATAAGTAATAGGGTGACCACATCCACGAGACTTGACTAGAACTAGCACACCTTGAAGTCAAAGGCCCCATAAAGTCAGTACATAAATCCTGAAGCCTGCATCTGTTCTGCAGGTGCTATGGAATGTATGTAAGATTCTGTGACAGTCTCTGCCCTGTGGATAATTTGGTGGTGCTATCACAACTTCGGATACCAGGAGACCTAATCATGTCTGAAACTGAACTCACACCTTCTATGTTGCCGGGGCCTTATATAGGGTATAGGGTGTAGAAGGTGGCAGCTGTTAGCTGCTCCTATCCTCCTACCCGATTCTCAGCCCTTAGCATAAGCATGACAGACTGCACTCTGCCACTCACCTAGGTTGAAACAGACGGGGTGAGCAAATTAGGTTGCTCGCCACAAACATCAAAGAACTGTGAGAATCTTGGTGGCGATGATGCGTGCTGAAAAGACACTTGGTCCCAACTGTAAAAAGTTTGGGAGAGGGATGTGAGAGGTGCAACACATACATATTTGAAAAGTGAACTGTCCTCTGGTAAAAAAATAAAAATGAAACAAAGAAGCAGAAAATAACTGCTTAATTATAAAAACATCACAAGTCCGAATCTCACAACATCTGCATCTGTGATTTTAGTTCTTCAAATAGGTTTTGATTTCCATTTTTTAGGTCTCGCCTACGCGGGGCACATGTGCTGCATAGGAAAAAGACCTTTAGCCATCGCTACAGTTTTTCTGCCAAAAACGTGCACGTGTTGCGTTGCTTCCAATGGCAATGAGTGCACGTTTGGCGATTCCCTTGCAGGAGCGAGCAGCGCCAGCTGGTAGCATATATTGCGCTCACTCCCGCATGGAAAACCGGCGCATGCCCCCTCTTCTCTCCCCTCGCTGCCGCGCATGCTTGTTTACTCTTGCGATGAGCCTCACAATTTGGCTGGCAAAATCAACTCGTACCTGTGAAATCTGTATGCTGAGCTGTTAAAATGTTGACATTTTGTGTATGTAAAGCTCGCTGCCTCCTACCCATTCAGTGCTCTAGTGCGATGAATATTGATATCTCATAAGTATGTGGGGGTGCTTTACTTACACTTGAGTGCGTGTGGCTGTGTGTGTGTACTAAGATGAGCCAAGTTGAGGGTAAGACCCAGTCGCCTTGGCTCCCTTCTCCTGGGGTGTCAACCAGCTGGTTCTGGTGCGGGAACTAATTCTGGTCTAGGGAGCACTTGCTGTTACTTGCACTGGTTGCCTGCGAGCGTTCTTGACTGGGAAGGTCACTTCCAGGCTCTGCAGCCAGCGCAGCACTTCATGGGGCAGACATGTCCTGCGCGGTGGTTGAGGGTAGCTGGAAGGGGAAGACATGGCTGGATCCAGGTGCAGTACTTCTTGCCCCGGCAAGGGATCCTTATTCAGCCGTCCCTGACAAAAACATACCCGCCTTGGCTTCTAACATTTCCTGGGAGACTGTTGCCACAGGAACATGGGCACCCAACGTGAGAGCCTGCATGGTGGCCCACAGAGGCCAAAATAAGCGCATACAAATATTGTTTCCAGTATGTGCTGTTTTATTGAGTATTTTGTATCTTCAAATAGGATAGGAAGGGTGGAGCCCCTTTTCGAGACACCACGCCTTCTGAGCAATGCATTTTTTGGTTGGTTGTCCGATTTGAGGACTTAAAAACAGCTATCGTCCTAGTTCGATTTCTCGATGTACAAACATTGACTTAAAGGCTACATATGATGTTTATAAGCAGATGCTCCTCCTCTCTCTAACACTGTGATTGGTTCATCTTCGAATCGGAACAGTCTTTTACTATACATGCCCAGTTTACAGGTTCGTGGGATATACTGTGAGGACCAGCATGGCACAAATCCTAACAAGTAAAACAAGCATTTGCAATGCAATAGGTGTCGCCTATGTGAGATTTAGAGCTATTGGCATTGTAAATTGCAATGTTAGACCTGCTAACTTGTTTGACAATCTCACAGTCTGAGGAGGGGGCGGGGCCTCTTGTCAGAAGTACCTAAGAGGCACTTTTGGCCCAACCACTGTACCCAAGCCCTCGCCTAAAAAAAAAACAAGCATTGTCATAGCCAATAGGTCTCGCCTTTGGGACCTTATGAGTATTTAGTAATACAGCACAATATTCCTTGTTCAACAACATCAACTGTTGCATGGCTAAACACTTATATGGTGCTAAAGGCGAAACCTATTGGCTATGCCAATGTTTGTTTAGATTTACCAACAGTTCCAAGAATCCTACTGAAAATCTATGACTGCCACGAGTGTTCCGGAGTATTCCATGAAAAGATGTGTGAACTTCCAATTGTGTGCATGCAATTATGCAATCGAGCATTGTCAAACCTGGCATCATTGGTGTGGTGTCTCCTGACATTTTGCCTTCAGACCTCCTGTTTTTGAGGACTTCAGTTTTGCTGGCCTTAGGATTCTGCACACTTTACTACTGTTGAATAGTGGAAACATGCCTGTGCTCTTTCCCTAAAACATGGAAACATTGGCTTATCCACAATTGACATATTTAATTTACTTATAAGTCCTCAGTAAAGTACACTACATGTACCGAGGGCCTGTAAATTAAATCCCACTAGTGGCCCAACAGCACTGTTTGCGCCACCCACTTAGGTTGCCCTTTAAACATTTCTCAGGCCTGCCATTGCAGAGCCTATGTGTGCAATTTACACTGCCATGTCGACCTGGCAAGTTAAATTGCTTGCCAACCCCAGACTTTCCCTTTTAATACATATGAGTTACCCCTAAAGCAGACCAGAGAAAGCTCAAGGGCATGGTCCAGTGTATTTTAAAGGTTGGATGTCAACTTTTGCGTTTTACATGTCCTGGCAGTGAAAAACTCGTAAATTCATTTTTTTCTACTGAGAGGCTATATCTCCCTAGAATAAAAGTAGGATTCTCTTGGTTCATTCTAGAAGAGTAATTTCCAAATGGAAAGATATAACTGCTTCAAAATTGGGTTCTCTGGAGTCATAATAAAAAATCACAACTTATGATGAAGCCGGATTTCATTTTGAAATTCTGAAAATGCCACTTTTACTTCAGCTATTTGGTGTGAGGTAATATACATTATGTGATCAATTGTGTCCCCTATCTTAGACCCCAATGACTCCGTGTACACGCTACAAGTACATGTATGTTCCCTCCCCTTCGAGCTATGAAGACGCAAATACATTTGCGTCCAACGTTAACATGTCCTCTTTCAGATCCACCATGAATGGGTCAAATAGTCCGTTCCTAAATATGCCATGCCAACGTCTTTATGTAGTGTACTTTACACGTTTTTCAGCTCTGGCGAAGTAGGCCCTGAATTCTGCCATCGAGCCTTTTCCTGCCTTCTGACTCTGAATCTTAAACCTGGGCTTGCATCTGTACCCGTGACCTCTGCCTCACTCCCTGTGCGGCTAACGGTACTTGGCTCAGCCTGTTGCCTGCCAAGACTGTATTCAACCTTCGAATTATCTGCTCCACTCCTCGAAAATACATTCCTGTCTAGTAGTTTCATGTCAACATCCTTCCAGCTGCAGAGCAAAGGGCTTGGCCTCACTGTCTCCATGCAAGTAATTCATGGCTCTGTTTCCATGGTAGGCCCATGCCCTCCCTCGCATCCCTCGCATCTCATGCAGACACGTAGACGCTCATACACGCACTCACAGTCAGTATAGAATAGCCTCTTGTCCGAGAGACCTTTTCCTTCCAGATAATACAGTTCCTTAAACATGAGATATTAGATACGATTTGGGATTAGGTTGATCTGACATCCAGACATCTGTCTCCACATGTAGGGCTAAATGTCAAGTCCCCCTTCACCCCTCAAGTTACACGTACATTACACGTCATACTGCTGCGCGCGCATCTCTGCCATGTATTTTTGCTGACACTGCCGGATTCACTCATGGATCCGCCTACTTGTGACATCATGATAAATGACGTTCTTGTTCACGCCTTCATGCACGCCTATTGTAACGCCTTTTTGTATTACGTACATGCACTCTTATCTCTCTTCTCAGCTGTTACGCCTCCTGCATATGCCTTTACTGTAATGCATTGACTATATATATGAATGCCTGTCAATAATGTATTGTCGCATACTTGCATACTTGCATATTACCATTGACTCTGTCAGTCTGTCCCTTCCCGAACCTATGTGGTGACGGAACGGTATGCCACCTTGGCTCGAGCCAATATGCTAATCACCCAATTCCTTTTATAGGAATAAAACCCTTTTTGAGAAACCTCAAATATCACGGATTTTGCCTCTTATTTATTATGAGTTATTCTTATTGACTTTACCGCATAGAAATTGAGTACCAGGTAATTAATTTTACCACATAATTGGCGCCCGAACAGGGACCCCTCCCCCCTCTCACCCGCCGGAGGTGCTTTGCAGGCTTAGCCCCCTGCCACAGCCGGACGGAAACTACGCGTACCCGCAGGATTTCCTGTATCTCCCTCAGGCCAACGGAGGTGACTGAGGCCGCGATCGACACCCAGACGAGGCGGTGAGAAGTGCGGAGGATCCCGACCAGAGCCTAGCTGAGAGAGCAAGATCCGAGGTATACGGAGGCCCACCAGGTTCCGAAGTTCCGAAGTATCTGCGTCACGAGTCGAGTCCGAATCCAGTCCGAATCCAGTCGAGTCCAGTCCAGAGTTTCCGAGGCCTTCTGTTTCCGTGCTTCCCGGTGAGTACCGTTGCTGGGGACGCATCTAGACGTGCGCATTAGGTTGTGCCGGTCAAGACAGGTTTGGGTACACAGACCTGGTCTGCACTGTTTTAGACAGTGTATCTGTACTGTTTAGCAGTATATCCAGTCTGCACTGTTGAGCAGTGTATCTAGTATTATGCAGTTAGCGAGTTACATTCTAATTGTTATTGTTCATCTCAAAATGTTTTAATGTGTCTCAAAATGTCGTGGTATGAGTGATTGTTTGATCGTCATTATTGTGATTATTGTGTTCATTGTGTTCATATCTGAGTAAGCACTAAGTAGCCAGATTTTTAAGATGCCGTTATTCTCCAAATTAAGACAGATAAAGACTAGAAAAGGGGTACTCGAGGAAGCTGTTCCCATCCCACCTAGGGACACTCCAGGGTACTTTATGTACCACAAGCACGGCCTAGATGCCGTTCTATTTCTCGATTTATGGGTGGACTACACTAAAGATCTAGCAGAGAATCAGAGGTGGCCCGCTGCAGGGACATGGGATTCAGATTGCATCATAAGAGTAGAAGAAGCCTTACGAAAAAAGAAAGCCAGACAGTCACAGAAAGATGCCATCGAATTATGGCGTAAAGAATCGCATAGGCGTACAGAAAAAGCACTTAGAAAGGAAGAGAAAAGGAAAGAGGATTCAGACAAGGCCCAAGAAAACGTATTAGTTGAGGAAGGTATCCGAGTAAAAATAGAACAAGTAGACAGACAACTAAACACCCTTAGGAATGGTATGTATCCTCTCCTGGCCGAAGGTTTACCTAAGGCCACTCCGGAAGTACCAAAAGATCTACCACCTCCCATGCTCCCGACTAAAATGCATCCCAAAACCGCGAAGGACATTTTCCTTTCTTCCTATCTAGATGACGTAGCGCCCGCATACGCTAATACCGCACCGCCACGCACACCTCCTTCTGGCGGCGCTCGACCCCGAGACAATCAGCCCCTACCCCCGCGACAAGCTACTCCTCCACCTCTTCCTCCCATTCCGAATGTCCCTCCTGGTCTTCCTCCTATTCTTCCAACTCTTCCCGCACCCATTCCTCCCACTTTACATCCGAACAACCCCTTCGGAGGCAGTGCCTCAGGAGGCGCGTCCGGAGGGGCGATAGGTTTCCAGACACCTCCACAAGTACATAGATTGACTTACAGGGATCTAGCACAACAACGTACACCTCGATCAGCTGATTTCGATATAATAAAAGAACGTCTCGGGGATTGTAGATATGATCCAGTACCCGGTAGAAATGATGAAAGATTAATACTAGCATCAGTACGACTAAGACGGGTCACCAACTTTTTGTTGACCCTACCCAGAATGGTTGAACATCTAGACAGAATATATCATTTTGTCCAAACAGGGCAGGGACCTGAAAGTATTAAGGAAGCCATGGCTCACCAGAAAGTTGACATTCAAGCCAAGATATTACGGTTCTTCATAAACTGCTTAATAAGAGAACAAGATAGGCCGGGGATGGACCCGGAGGAAATGAAAGCACTTCATAGATGGGGTCAGAATATAGCAGACGGGAGCCATGATAAACAGAATTGTATAAAAAACATGTATCAAAGAATCAGAAGCGTAGTAATAAAAATACATGAAACAAGACAGGTAGAACCAGAAAATGAATCAGACAAGTTTGAGTCCTCAGAAGAGGAGCAACCAGAAGAAGCTACAGGACAAACACAATTACCAGTTAGGGAAATGATAGCGTATGTAGGTAAAGGAAGACCCTTTAATAATTCAATGCGCCCAGTGCGTCCAGAAAGTAAAAGAATTTTTCAAGAAGCCATGTGTAATCCAAGAACTCCTGAACACTTATTTCAAGCTACTGATAACAGACTCCGAGAACGAATGGGGTACCATGTACTAGATTCTATGGATGAACAAGAATTAGCGAGGTCAGCAGTACAATGGGCTGACAGTCCCGAGAAATATAGTGATGATGCGTTAGCACACACATTTTTGAACATGACACCAAGTGAACAGCGTTTAGCTGGTACATACATGATACAACACCTACTTCTATTGTATAGAAGCCAACATTCCGATCCAGGCCCCCTGCCTGATATATTAGCAGAACTACTCATGAATAAGTGGAGAGGTCTAGGTACCGATCTAATTAAGGTAATTCTAGAACAACGGCACAGATATAGTGCCTTCCTATGTCCACAATCTGATTCAGCACACTCCATGGAAAGAAAAATGTATTACCTGGATAGACAGAATCCGTTACGAGAAGTGCACCCAGTTCAGAATGCCGATAATACACTTAGACGTGTGTTTGTGTTCACACCCATAACCAAAATAGAATTATTGGAAATGAAGAAACTAGTACCTAGCCATGATAAAGATCCCGCAGGTTTTCACCGTGAAATAAAAGACATGTTACTCATGGGTGACTATACTTATCCCGACCTTATGAAGATATTGAAAGTGCTACTGCCTCCTGGTATTTATGAGAAACTTAAAGAAAAAGAATGGGAAGTGGGAAATGCAAAGATTGATTGGACTGCATTAGAAAACGAAGAAAATACTAGAATTCCAGGCCAAGGGCTTGGGGATAAGGTTAAAGCATTACCAGGATTGTTACTGCAAGTGTTTCCACGTTTATTAAGTACGAAAAAGGAAGATTGGGGTGCAATCTCAGCCTGTAAACAGAAACCCGATGAAGACACTAGTGATTTTTATACTCGATTTGAGAAATGTTTTGGTATTAATAGCGGCCTGAAACCAAGTAGCGAGTCCTATCCACACCTTTTTGTGACGAAATTAGTTGAGAATTCACTGCCCCAGGTTAAGAACAGAGTACTGAAAGTCGAAAGCACTTGGCAAGCTAACACCCCTTCACAAATGTTACAAATGTTACAGTACCACCAGAATAGAATTAGAGAAGAACAAGAACATGAACAAAGACGTATGAAAGACACGAAAATGAAAATGTTAGTTGCCCAGTCAGTTCCTGCTGATGGTCACAAAAAGGGTGCGACCCAGCCTAGTAATTCGACGGCTCCTGTTAAAGGGACATGTAACTATTGTAAACAGCCAGGTCATTATGTAAACGATTGTGCAGTTCTGAAACACAATATCTCCACGGGTAAGACCAAGGAGAGACCGCGCGTACCTAGACAAGATCAGGCCCAGCAACAAGTACCACAGAATATACAACATATTCCGCCTATGTCAGCTTCATCACAAACTGTAGCAGTGCCACAGCAACAACCTATTACTGCAACACAGAACACGACACAACAGATGTACCAGTATGCACAGAATGGCTACCCCGATTATCAGCGGTACACATGAAACAGCCTAGAGAGGGAGTTTGGCTTGCCCCTTATTGAAGTTCCTGTAGATCAAGAGGGTCCTTATGTACACAGTCAAGTGTTAGGAAAAGACAGAAAGTTTTTAATTGACACAGGGGCAAGCAGGACCACAATCAGTCACAATGAGGTTCCAGGGGCACCTCTCTCAGGCTCACAGAATGTTTCCCTTGGATTTTCAGGAAAGCCTATTATTAATGAAGTATCACAGCCACTTCCACTTGCAGTTGGTCCTTTGACACGGACTACAGATTTATTGCTTACAAAAGCATGTCCAGAAAACTTATTAGGTATAAAGACACTGAAAGCTCTAGAAGCTATAATATGCTGTTCTCCGGAAGGAGTACGATTATTCTTGCGAGATTTTAAAGGCCATTATGTATTAAGAGACATGGATCCCCGGTTACAGAATGTACCTGCACACTTGTGGGCGCAAGGCCCCACTGATGTAGGTTGTATGCACATTACACCATATCGAGTCACACTTAAAGCAGGAGTGGTATTACCACGAATTCGCCAATACAAGTTACCTCCAGATGCTGTAGTGGCTTTACTGAGAATAATTGACGAGCTTATTGCACAAGGAGTGGTCGTGGAAACCGACTCCAATGTATGTAATTCTCCTATCATTCCAGTTCTTAAACGTACTGATCCAAATGCACCACCTGTTTATCGATTAGTTATTGATCTGCGCGAATTGAATAAATGCATTGTACCACAGTATCCTGTGGTTCCAGATATCTCTTCATTACTGACAGCTATTGATTCAGAAGCGACGTTCTTTACTGTAATTGACCTCAAGAACGCCTTCTTTAGTGTCCCAATTGATCCAGAAAGCCAATACTTGTTCGGATTCAGTTTAAATGGACGAAGTTTCAAATTTTCACGCGCACCTCAAGGATTCACAGAAAGCCCCAGCATCTATAGCCAAGCACTGAAGAGACAACTTGACAGTATCCACATGCCTGTTAACACCGCCCTACTCCAGTATGTCGATGATCTGCTGATCACCGCCCGAAGCGAACCCGAATGTGAAAAAGCATCACTGACGGTTTTAAATTTCCTGGCTGACAAGGGGCATAAGGTTTCCCCTTCAAAGCTGCAATTCTGTGTTCAGCAAGTTGTGTACCTGGGTCACTTGCTGTCCAAAGTGGGGAGACAGCTCACTCCAGATCGCATCCAGTTAATTGTAAACATGTCACCACCGAAAACACAAAAGGAGGTGCTGGCTTTCATAGGCCTCACATCGTACTGCAGACAATGGATTCCCCAATATGCATTTCTAGCAAAGCCACTCATTCAGTTGACAACTCAGGAGGCAGCAACATCGACTGTCCTCCCTTGGACTCAGGAACATACACAAGCTTTTGAAGACTTAAAGAAAGCCTTATGTCAAGCACCAGTTTTAGCAACACCATGTTACAGTAAGCCCTTTACACTTTTTGTTACAGAACGTGAAGGTACTGCCTTGTCAGTCCTCACTCAGGAACAAGCAGGTTCACACAAACCGTGTGCTTACTTTTCTAGCACATTAGATCCAGTAGCACAAGCTTTACCTGCATGTTTGAAATCAGTCGCAGCGACAGCTTTAGCAATCAGACAGAGCGATTCCATAGTACTAGGACATCAATTGACAGTACAAGTTCCACATTCCGTGGAAGTTCTTTTAAATCGTACACAGACCCAACACTTGACCATAGCAAGACTGACAGGTTATGAGTTGACATTGTTTCAGCCACATATAGAAATCAGACGCTGCAGCACATTAAATCCTGCCACACTTTTGCCATTAAGTGGTGTAGACCCACTGAAGCATGATTGTATCGAAGTCATCACTATTACGACGAAACCCAGACAAGACTTGACAGATGTCCCATTACCAGACCCAGACCTGACACTTTATGTGGATGGTTCATGTATGAGAACAAGTACAGGAGAATTAGTGGCAGCTTACGCAGTCACGACAGACACTGAAGTTATAGAAACAAATTGTATCGACACCCTGTCAGCTCAAGCAGCAGAGCTCATCGCTCTGACACAAGCCTGTATTCAAGCCAAAAATAAGAGAGTTAACATATACACTGATTCACGTTATGCATTCGGAGTCGTTCACGATTTCGGAGTCCTTTGGCGAGAGAGAGGTTACTTAACTTCTCACGGTGCCAACATTCAACACGGTCCCCTCATTCAAGCCTTGTTAGACGCAATACATCTACCTACTGCGATATCTATTATGAAGTGTAAGGCACATACAAAGGTTACCGATACGATCTCCCAGGGTAACGACCTGGCAGACCGAACAGCTAAGCAAACTGCCCAGAATCGAATGCATGCAACTGACTTGACAAAGACAATAGTTCCGACACCATCACACTGCATGACAGTCAAGGATCCCGCACATGATGTAATTGACATACAGACACATGCCACACCAGATGAAATAAAGAAGTGGACTGAACTAGGAGGGATCCAAACAGATCAGGGATGGATGACGAAGGGAAAATCTACATGGTTTCTCCCCGATTCTATGGTTCAAGTCATCATTAACACTATACATAGCCCAGCACACCTAGGAGAAAAGGCAATGCTAGATAGCATTCAACACATATGGTACAATAAGAACTTACGAGCAGCAGCGAAACAAAAAGTGCGTACTTGCATGATTTGTTGTCAGTTCAATCCAGGTAAAAGCATTCCTGTAGAGAAAGGTGGATTTCAGCCTCCCGATCACCCTTTTGAAGTCCTCCAGATGGATTATATCCAGATGGAACGTTGTCGAGGATTCAAGTATGTCCTCGTAGTCGTATGTGCACTTTCCCGATGGACAGAAGCATATCCAGTCCCAGATTACACTGCTCCGACCACAGCCAAGCAGCTGGTTCGCGAGTTCTTCCCACGGTATGGTTTGCCCCGTATCGTGTACTCAGATAACGGTCAGCCATTCTCATCCGAGCTTGTGAAACACATAACACTCCTGTTAGGGTATCAGTGGAAGTTCCACTGTGTCCGGCATCCCGAGGCAGCAGGTCTCGTGGAGCACCATAATCAGACTCTAAAGATCCGACTTTCAAAAATATGTAGAGAGAAAGGCGTTGACTGGATAGTAGCCTTGCCAGTTGCCCTTTTCTATATGAGGATGGTTGCGCACTCTCGAACCGGGCTATCCCCGTATGAAGTGGTCTTCGGTAGGCCACCAAATATGTGGGGGACGCCTATACCTCATAAAATCACAGATGTTGATTGCGTTATGCTGACAGATTACCTTGCCTCCTTGATGTCTGCACTACAATCTTGTCGTTCACAGGTAGCTGCAGCCTTTCCCGACAACACCGAGGTGAAGCCCCATGAAGTGGTCCCTGGCGATTTTGTGTTCGTGCGGAATTTTGACCGGAGAAGTCCACTGGAGCCCCGCTGGCAGACCCCGAAGTTGGTTCTTCTGACGACAAGGACGGCTGTTAAATTGGAGGGCAGAAAAGGATGGCTGCACTCGAGCCACATCAAAAAGTTTCACGGACTTCCTTCGGACTTGGACTCTAAGCCCTGCCCTCCTCCACAAACTGACTCAAAACTCCCCCTGGTTGAGAAAACCGCCTCCGAAGAATATAGACTAAAGTTACGGTCTAGCAAGTCAGACAGTTTAATTGTTTAAGTCCTCCCCTAGGTGAATCGGTTAAATTAGTTTCTGACATGTATCCCCTAGACCGAGATAGAGAGAGAGATAAACAGAGACAACTCAAGAAACGTGCATATTGTAAATCACTTCGTAGTCACTGTATAGTGACATTATTAATTATGTTTTTCCTAAGCCTTCTTATTATTGCTGCCAGTATATTATTACACATGTACTACCCTATTTTCAAGCGTGCACAATCTGCTTACAATGTCACTGCCGAACATTCTTTCAGCGAATTACCTCCCCATGAATTGTCTTACAGACTTGCGCTGCGCAACAACACATTCATTAGTATGTTACATCACTCCCATCAGACTAACAATGCTACAAACTGCTGGATATGTGGCCGACTCCCTCCCTACCAGAAATACAAGGGAGTTCTGCCCCTCTTTCCGTACCCGTTCACTCACAATGGCTCCTGTGGGGCATGGTTTAGATTGATTAGTTCCTTAGATTCTGACATTGCTGTTTACGATGGGAATTGGGTTTGGGGAAACCTGAACTTAGTTCTACTTAAAGTCTGTTACCCTGACAAGAAGGGACTTCCCACTAGAACAGGAACTGATCTAGAAAATGAAGTATATGGATTAGGTAATTACACAATTAACCTCATGATTCTTACTGTTGAATCCGAAGCCGCACCAGTATTACCTGCTATGTCAGTGTTACCAGTCAAAGGTGAATTATGTATCAGAAAGAATGGTTCCATACACTTAGGTCATAGTAAATGTACTACTGTGATCGAATTTAGTGATCAAGGCAAATCCACGTTTAGAGCTACTCGTCATTCCTACTTTGTCTGTGGCCATACCGCATACATCCGTTTGCCTCCAGATTGGGATGGTACCTGTTACATTGCATTCCTTCTGCCACCTGTCTTCCTAGCTCCTCCTGATTATCACAGAAATACCAATCTAGTAAACAATAGACTCCGAAGAGATCTCCCGATTGTCGACTACACTGAAACGGCATGGGAGCAATACACAGACTTCAATAAAGGTTTCTTCCCCTACTTAGGTGCTGTTTTCAATAGTAAACTGATACGCAAATTAACTAGAACCCTCGAAGCAGTAGTGAATGAAACTACCTCCGCTCTAGGCAACTTAACAGAAGAGCAGTCCGCCATGCGGGTTGTTGTTCTTCAAAATCGTCTCGTCATTGACGTCATCCTAGCTGATAGGGGTGGAGCTTGTAAGGTCATCGGGTCAAGTTGCTGTGTTTTCATTCCAGAAAACGCGCCAACGGTATATAAAGCTATAACACGTCTCCATAAAATTGTAAGTCTCATACATCAGAATCCAGGCACCTGGACTTGGTCCGGTTGGTTCTGGACAACGTTGACCGCTTGGGGATGGAAGATCCTATCCTTCCTAGGCATTGGCCTTCTCATAGTATTCAGTTGCTGCCTATGTTTACAATGTGGACCGGCGATTTGCGGCCTGTGCGCCACATCATGTATTCCGCATTCAAATTCCCATTCAAAACGTCAAAAGAAGAAAGAAGAGCAAATGATGTTACATGAACAGATTGATCGATTCATGCAGATCGATATATCATGAAGGGTCCGTAGGGGACAAGGAGGGAATGAGGTAATATAAATTTTGTGATCAATTGTGTCCCCTATCTTAGACCCCAACGACTCCGTGTACACGCTACAAGTACATGTATGTTCCCTCCCCTTCGAGCTATGAAGACGCAAATACATTTGCGTCCAACGTTAACATGTCCTCTTTCAGATCCACCATGAATGGGTCAAATAGTCTGTTCCTAAATATGCCATGCCAACGTCTTTATGTAGTGTACTTTACACGTTTTTCAGCTCTGGCGAAGTAGGCCCTGAATTCTGCCATCGAGCCTTTTCCTGCCTTCTGACTCTGAATCTTAAACCTGGGCTTGCATCTGTACCCGTGACCTCTGCCTCACTCCCTGTGCGGCTAACGGTACTTGGCTCAGCCTGTTGCCTGCCAAGACTGTATTCAACCTTCGAATTATCTGCTCCACTCCTCGAAAATACATTCCTGTCTAGTAGTTTCATGTCAACATCCTTCCAGCTGCAGAGCAAAGGGCTTGGCCTCACTGTCTCTATGCAAGTAATTCATGGCTCTGTTTCCATGGTAGGCCCATGCCCTCCCTCGCATCCCTCGCATCTCATGCAGACACGTAGACGCTCATACACGCACTCACAGTCAGTATAGAATAGCCTCTTGTCCGAGAGACCTTTTCCTTCCAGATAATACAGTTCCTTAAACATGAGATATTAGATACGATTTGGGATTAGGTTGATCTGACATCCAGACATCTGTCTCCACATGTAGGGCTAAATGTCAAGTCCCCCTTCACCCCTCAAGTTACACGTACATTACACGTCATACTGCTGCGCGCGCATCTCTGCCATGTATTTTTGCTGACACTGCCGGATTCACTCATGGATCCGCCTACTTGTGACATCATGATAAATGACGTTCTTGTTCACGCCTTCATGCACGCCTATTGTAACGCCTTTTTGTATTACGTACATGCACTCTTATCTCTCTTCTCAGCTGTTACGCCTCCTGCATATGCCTTTACTGTAATGCATTGACTATATATATGAATGCCTGTCAATAATGTATTGTCGCATACTTGCATACTTGCATATTACCATTGACTCTGTCAGTCTGTCCCTTCCCGAACCTATGTGGTGACGGAACGGTATGCCACCTTGGCTCGAGCCAATATGCTAATCACCCAATTCCTTTTATAGGAATAAAACCCTTTTTGAGAAACCTCAAATATCACGGATTTTGCCTCTTATTTATTATGAGTTATTCTTATTGACTTTACCGCATAGAAATTCAGTACCAGGTAATTAATTTTACCACAGGTGCCTGCACCCGGTCTCTGATCACATGTCTGGGGCAGCTGACGGTTGGGCTTTGTGTATTTGTCTTATGACAGCCACATACAATGGGAACTTAGGTATGCTCTAATGGGCCAACCTGGCAGGATGGTAGGGATGAGCTGGGCACAGCCTCACTTAAACCTGGATAGGCTGTGCACTGTCCACACATAAAGGGCTGTATTGCCTGCAGTGAGTCTGGACCCAGCACAGGAAGGTCAGGGACTCTGTGCACTTCAATGGCATGTCTTTGAAGTTTCGCTCTACTTCAAAGGCAATACTGGGTAAAAGTACTGAACCTCAGACAGCACCACTTCAGTACACCTCTGGACCTGTGGATACTCTGCATGGAAGAAGGACTGCTATGCGGCTGAAAGGACTGTCACTCTGCTGGACTGCCACTATAAAGGAGCTGCAGTCATGCTGTGCTGATCTGCTACTTGCTTCCTTCTTGCCTGGAGAAGAAGAACTGGACCTGAAACACATCATGAACACAGGACCCCAGAGGGACTCAAAGAGCTACTCTGCTGGCCTCCTGATCGGAGCCTCTGAGACATAACAGGTTCCACACAGCTCCTGGGCACGTCTTTACCAATGTCCTGACCCCCAAGATGTGCCACGTAGGTCCCTGGGCCCTAGGGGGGATCCACAGCTCTTAAAGTCAAGCTTTTGGGCTCTTCATATGCGCGAACAGGCCTGTTCAAATCGCAACTGCGCACTCACCCAAAGAATCAAAGCGACTCGCCGCAAGTTTGTGTCTTTGCACAGCAAGCATCGTCCGCCAGTGTAAATCGCCACCATGAGGCTCCAGTCTGTCCATCCGCAATGCCTGGTCTGCCCTTTGTACCTGCCAACCAATGCCAGTGAAGCTCTTCTTACTCCAAGCCAACTTCTCCCCTGTGAACAGGACTCCTGACACATATCTTGAAAAAGTAAAACTTCAGTAAGACTAATCTGGGTCTGTGTCCCACCCACGCTCCAACGCGACTGGCTTAAACTTTTTGATTTAACCCAGTCCAGTGTGATCAGATATCCCTGGTTGGCGCTTTATGTTTCTAAGTGCAATTTTACGGTTTATTCTTTAAAAATACATAACTCAGGTACTACCTACTAGATTTTTCTCACTTTGGCCTTGTAAAAATGTTATAAAATTAAGCTCTATTTATCTAACCTGGTGTGGAATCTTTTTGTGTGGTGTTTTTACTGTTAATGATTGAAGTATTGCACATATACTTTAAACAGTGTCTGCAAAGTTAACTCTGTGCGAGCTACCAGAGTGTGAGCAAGGGTTAATTTGGAGGTGTGCTTGTACCTTTCCCTGATTAGGATTGTGGTTACTTCTTGACCAGGGCTTATACCCCAGTCAACCAGGCACCCAATTTCTAACAAGTATGAATTATTGTAGTGTAAAACTGTATGTGCAACACCATCAGAATATTGCACCCTCTGCTATTTTTTCTCCATGGAGAGACCCCTTTTTCTCAAAACTCAGCCAATTTTAGAGGTTCCCCTTTCTCATTATAAGCCTGGAAAACATTTTCTCTTTCCAATGTGGAAATTATTTTTTTCTGCTTATATTTTGTAGTTACAATTAACTTTGCAAAATAATGATTTTTATAATGAATTATAATTGTAAACAAGTAATTTATCAAGATGGGCCCACTGTGGAGGATCAGTGTTGGATTATATCTGATCCACAGATTCCCTCAGTTAAAGCTTGGTCCCCGCTGGTCTTGCAACTTAATTCCCTCACCCTGGCACTATCATTGGGGGCATGCAATGGGAGGACTAAATCCGAGAGACCGGGCCAGCTTACGTTCAATAGCGAGGTACAGAACTCGTTGCTTGATTACATCTTGGTTGAAACTAGAACTTGGGATAGAGACCTTGACTTTCAGGTCCATCAGAGGCAAGACAGTGACCATAATGCTCTAGTAATAAACTTAAAAGCAGGGAGTTTGGGTTTGTCTAATCCTTTACCAGCATCTAATATAGAGCAAAATGCACTAATACTAACAAACAATAGGTGGAGAGTGAGGTGGTGCCATATTCAGAATTCTCTACCTAAACTAGCCACTATATACCGGCAGGCTCTACCACTACTAATTGAAATGGGGGAGGTAGGAGGAGCCGATTCCCAAATAGGGATACAGGACAGACCCCTAAAAATCCACGAGCAGCTAACGTCAAAACTGCTCGATGCATTCTACCCGTGGGAAAGTCTTGGGCAAACAACGATTCTAAGTACCCCTGTTTCAATGCATGTTGCCACAAAGCCAAATTGGACCTGCTAAATGCAGTGAAGGCAAAGGACAGGTCAGCAATTAAGCAGTGCAGGGCAAGGTATAAGTGGCCTACCAAAACAGAAAAGAAGAATTGGGAAGCAGAGAAGTGGGAAGACCTTAGGATTGCCCTGAATGACAAAGATTTGAAAATATTTTGGGCAATAGTTAGTTCTGGGGGAAGGGGAGGGCGACCCGCCCTAGAACCTAATATAGCGCCCGCAGTTTGGGAAGCACACTTAGGGTCACTATATACTGGTAAGAGTGAAGTGGGCACTTATTTTGCCTCTCCAAAGCCCTTCCATGAGTATGGATTTGAAGGTGCGAGGGCAATTATTTTAGGTGAAGTAGATTGTGCCATTGATAAATTACAACCTAACAAAACACCTGGCCCAGATAGGTTACCCAGGAATCTCTTTCGGACAGAACCGAAAATTTGGGCCCCGTATTTGTGTGCCCTGTTTAATGCCATCTTAAAGGGCATGGATCCCCCGGATACCTGGAGAGGGGCTGAGATAGTCCCCATACACAAAAAAAGTTGACCTCTTCTACCCTCAAACTACAGGCCTATCAGCCTAATAGATACAACCCAAAAACATATGGGATGGGTCATCTTGGACAGAATACTGGGCTGGACAGAGGAGATGGAGATACTAAGTCCCTACCAGGCAGGCTTCAGGTCGAGTACACCAACCGTTGACCAGATATTTAGACTTCAGGTGCTTTACTGGAAGACAGTGAGTATAGAGGGTGGCAGCCTCTATCTCATATTCGTCTACCTGAAGTCTGCCTTTGACTTAGTTCCCAGGGAAAAATTATGGAAAGTATTGTGTGACCTTGCGATCCCACCTTACCTTTTGGATGTGCTAGTGAGGCTACACACGGGGACCTATGCCCAAGTAAGGTGTGGTACACACGGGGAACTTTCTGCATGCTTCCCTGTTAAAAAGGGGGTTTGACAGGGGTGCGTACTTGCCCCTACTCTATTCTGCCTTTACATCAACGGGCTCATTGAGCATCTAAACAGTGTCAAAGATAGTGATGCACCAACGCTAGTCTTGGGGAGGGTGCCTGCTTCGATGTTCGCGGTTGACACTCTGTTGCTGTCCAAAACATCAACGGGCATACAACGTACTCTGGTTAGCTTTGCTGATTTTTGTAATTTGAGGGGCTTGGAGATCAATCTAACTAAGACCAAATGTATGATCTTCAATTCCCCCATGAACACCCATCCAAATCCATCCCTAAACGGCACACCCTTGGAGAGAGTGAGGACTTTTGAGTATCTGGAATTACATTAACAGAACATCTTGACTGGGATACCCAACTGGCCAAGGCAAACCTGAAGTTAACACAGACAGTGGGGGAGGTTATGAAAATGCACAGAACTGCCACGTTCAAGCTAGCTGCCCCTGTTATCGAAATATATAAAGCACAGGCCAGGGGTGCTACCCTATATGGGGCTAAACTGTGGGGACATTATAGGCCCTCTAACCTCATAAAAATAGAACATAAGTTCATGAGGCATTTGGTGGGCCTCCCTCGTAGCACCCCTTTAGTCCCCTTCCGTATGGATTTGGGCCTCCAACCCATTGATGAAGAGATCGCCCTAAGGCCTATTACATTCTGGCGTAGGCTCTGGGCAACACCAGAGTTGTCCTGCTACAGAGCCGAACTTAAGGGAGGTCTTACCTAGCCTAATTAATAAGAAAATCCTGTGGCTTGACCACATAAGGGCTCTCAGTACCAAGATAGGAAGACAGGACCTCTGGAAAACACCCGCATTATTGTGCCCACTAATAACCAGGGTAGATCTTGTGCAGTTTTATTGGTACCACAATCTGACAATCCTCCAAGAAAGTCCACTGGTGGCCGGCTGACACTAAAGATTTTACAAGTGAAGGCTGAATATAGAAAAGAAGAGTACCTGGATGTGATCTATCCTCCTTTGGGCAGGAAACTCTACATTCAATTTAGATTGGGGACTCTTCCACTTATGACATTCACCAGTAAATGGGATAAAGAAAAGAAGGTAGAATGCCCGGCATGTAAATATAGGGTAGAGTCTGAAATTCATGTGTTTTTCCTCTGCCCTGTATACTCTGTACCACGCAAACGTTGGTTAGCCCCACTATGCAGGAACCTAGGGTTCAGGCATTGTTTACAGGCATACAGGATATTAAAATACAACACCCATCCCCCTATTGTTTTTGCTGTTTCGCGCTTCCTGAATGGTATATGGCATAAGCGCAGGGGCTTCCTGAAGTGATTGTGAGGAGAGCCCTATGTGTGCCCCCTTTTCAACAAATCTATGGAGGCTCAACAATGGGGACATTTCACTACTTAATAATTCTATTTGTTAATTAACAACTTTAAATGAACTTTACAGTTGTTTTCTACTTGATTTTAGGATAATGTAGTCAATATTTTTATATTGTAACAAACGTAGATATATGATTGTACTGTATTGTCTATCGTTATCTAAATTTCTATGCTTCTTTTTGTGGTTTTATGACTGTATTAGTGTACTTTTATGGCCTGAGTTGGCCGAAATAAAGTTATTAACTGAACTGAATGTATCTTTATGCAGTTGAAACAAGTTTTATATATGGTTTAAAAGTGTGTATATTAATATGTTTTCATGTAAACTGGAAAATCGGTTAGATCGATACTGTTTTTCTCTCTGTGTCCTTCCTCCTACATTCGCCCTTCTCATCAGGTCTCCTTGCATCTCTTTTCTCCTCACAGGCATCAAAGAATAGAAAACAGAATTATATCATTTAAGGTTTTCTAACATGAATGAACTTTCTGGTGTTTGGAATTTTGTAACTGTCTAAGGACTCTTCCACTTTTAGTTAGTAATGTTGTACTGGTGTACAGACCATTTTTAAAGAAGCATTGCATTTTAGCTGAACTTCCTATAAGATGTGTTTCTGAAGTTGCTCAAAGCTTACTTATAAATGGGGTAGTGGTAGAATTATTTGTGTGCTGTTGAAACCTCTGACTTGTCAAATATCTGTTACTTTTGGTTTTGGCATACTTAATCTGAGCCTTTTGCTAATTTGTTATGCAAGAAAAATGTATAAAACCACGTGCTTTT